>NC_059302.1:8225924-8245924 GCF_017591435.1 Portunus trituberculatus | reverse complement strand
ATTCGAATTCTAGCACCAATACTCTCAAATGAAAGGAAAATTAAAAACACAAAAACAGACTAGAAGATACATGATATTATTGACATGCACTTTGAAATGTTTCATTATGGATACCTAAGACCACTGGTAATATTTTAGATTCAGTCTCTCTTATTATTTGACATCATCAGCATTCTCTCATGATAACACACTTTAAAACATAAAAACTTCAACTAGATTGGCTCACGATGGAAGACGCTGAGATGAACGCTAAAATGTTTGAAAATAAATACATAAAACGACTTGTATAATTGTATGTCGGTTGTTACTGTAATTATTCCACTTTTCGCTCTAGCATCCTCACAACACGCTACTCGAGAACGCGCTGGTTGTTTGAGCTGGTTCAGGGAAGCGTGGCGTTATGGGGAGATGGACTAACGAACATTAATTAATGTAGCATGCGGCACGTGCAGTTTGGCGGGAAAGATCAGTGTTTATGAATCCAGGACTTAAACATTTGGACATTATTTTCTTCTGTGTGTTACAGATATATTTGTGCTCGGTACGATTAAAACAAAAGCTTAGGCTGGCAGTAAGGTATGCGGCGGGCCTCTCACATTTTAGTGCAGTTAATTAATTCGGAAATTATTTGGTGAATGCGATTAGGCAAGATTTACTTTAATGCTTTTAAAATACCGCCTCTTACTTTTTCTGGGATTCTTTTATTACATTGATTTTGTATTGAGGGCATTTTAGGATACAAATTTCACATAACAGATATTATAAGTTTGAATTTAGCTACAGCACGCTTCGATATTTGTTCTTAAAATGGAGTGAACTATCAAACAGTACTGCTGCTATATATAAAGAGGCGCCCGCACTCTCGGCAGAAATACTTGGGCGATAGCTGGCGGCCAAGAATTTATAACGTGAGTAACTCTTCGGTGTGGACTGAGCACACTAAGGGAAGTTAAACCACGAGTACATTTTTTTAATTTCAGGGCGCAAGGTTATGCCGTGGCAGTCTGATATTGAACGAAACATTATGGCATCGTTTCAGAAAGTTAGTCGAACTTAACCGAATTTACGGCACAAAAAGGCGTCTTCTATAATTACAGGTGATTCTTTTTTAGACCCATAGATTTCGTATACTTTTCCAGTCCAGTCCAATAATGTGGGTGATTTTTTCTTTACCCTGCAGTGAAATTTAAGTATTTTGTTTTCTCAAGGTCTGGATTGCAAGGGTGAATTTATGGATTTATTTTTGTGGTTTGTAGATTTCGTATGTTTTTGCATTCGTCCAGTAACGTCAGAGATTTTTTTCTTTCCATATTAAAGCTGGGAGTTTTCCAAGGTCCAGATTTTAGAGTAATGGTGAAAAATGTTAACACTGATCAATTTTTTCAGTCATGTTTTAAGGGATAGTAGTTTTATTTTTATACTTTTCTTACTAGTCAGGCCAATAATGTCGGAAAGTAGGTTATTTTACTTTATATTTATTAACATGAACACACTCACACACACACACACACACACACACACACACACACACACACACACACACACACACACACACACACACACACACACACACACACACACACACACACACACACACACACACACACACACACACACACACACCTGGCCTGGTCTCAGGCCTATCCGAAGATCGGAAATAATGAGCTCTGAGCTCGTTCCGTAGGGTAGGGTCTGGCTGTCTCGTCAGAGACTACAGCAGATCAAACAGTGAAACACACACACACACACACACACACTAATAACAGACTCACTGACGTGCAACAAAACTGGGGACAACTGATCACAAAGAAAGCGCAATTCATTAGAGTGAAACAATACACTGTAACATGAACTCAGCATGAGCAACAATGTAATATTTTGCTCATTTGCCCCTCGCATCACAACAGGTAAATCATCCAATAATGCAACCACTAAGCCCTGCGAAAGTCCATCACTTATCCATCACCGATAACAAAAATGACGAACAAAAAAAACATTTATACATATACATAAAAATCCGTCGCGTCCACGAGTAGTGTTTCCCCATACAATACACTTTACATTGTATTCCACTTATAGGAACAAAATAGTCAGTCTTTATTATTATAATTTTAATCACCACTTTTCTTTTTCTTCTCTCTTTCTCCGGTGAAGTTTAGTCCATATCTACAAAGTCTGCGTTCGTTATTACCCAGATTAAGCAAGCAACGTGACCAACAACAGTATTATATCAGTAACATTCCAAATGGTTTATTCATCTAAGCACTGGAAGGAAAAAAAAAAAAAACACGACAGCAAATAGCAACACCTCGTCATTCATTCCACAATCGACTTAGCAACGACTTCCGATATAATGTAGAATCAATCGACCTGTAGAACCCACAACAGTACAATAACAAGGCATGAACTGTACTTTTGGAGCAAAGAAATACAAAGAAAGGAGAAACACAAATACAAACAGCAGCATTCTATAGTTAATACAGTAAAAGACTTTGCAATGAACTATAAGATTAGATAAATATAATCTGAGACAATATCAAAATAGTAAAATATCATCCATACTAGACAAATAGAGAAGAAACATGACTATACAAACAGCAACACCTCACCATCACATTCCAGCCAGCGCCATCCTTTGCCGACACCTGCTGGCGGAGATAGTAAGAGAGGAAGACACTAAAAATCCTTAAAATCCCACAATGATTCCCAGCCTTTCCCATCCCGTTCCGCGCGCTAACCCTCCCTCGTGCCTCCCTGAACCTCCACCTTCCTCCCGCTAGCTGCTGGCGGGAAGGGGGTTGGAGGAGGATGGGGTGGGAGGAGGCGTTGGATTTGCCACTAAAAAGACGCAGTAGTTGAGAGGGACGAGGGAGGAGGATCAAACTGAAGCCACCTGTTTACCTGTTTCTAAACCAGACTAATTCTGTATGTGTGTGTGTGTGTGTGTGAGAGAGAGAGAGAGAGAGAGAGAGAGAGAGAGAGAGAGAGAGAGAGAGAGAGAGAGAGAGAGAGAGAGAGAGAGAGAGAGAGAGAGAGAGAGAGAGAGAGAGAGAGAGAGAGAGAGAGAGAAGAGACTTGACGGACTAGGAAAGGTTGGAAATTAGACCTTGAATTGGAAGAAAGAGTTTGTTTCAAAGAGAGAGAGAGAGAGAGAGAGAGAGAGAGAGAGAGAGAGAGAGAGAGAGAGAGAGAGAGAGAGAGAGAGAGAGAAAATATAGTAGAGGGGGACAAAAGGGACTGGCAGCTACTGAATAAAACAAACAGGTACTCCCGTCTTTATAATGCATCGTTCACTTTGTTGCTGCACTAAAATGGCCAATCACCGGGCAGGCAGGGGAGGGTGCGGACGAGCGCCTTTATCAGCTCTGCCGGGGTTGCTGTATAGGGTAGTTTAGTTGAGTGATAGGAACCCACAGGCGGTACATGAACACTTATACCAGCGAGGAGGGATCAGTGGATGTGTGGGTGTGCATACAGCAGGGCCAGTATTTCAGTTTCCCAGGTGTGTTGGGTGCGTTGAGTTAAGGTATTGGTGTTTTAGCTATAGTGTAGTTTTTTAATCCTTAGTGCCCAAAAGATTCTACTATATCTTGTTTTGTTGCCATTTTTTTAAGCGTATCTGTGAACTTGAAATTGAGGATAAATGTAATGTAGGGGATATGAATGCAAACTCATCATTTCCTAATCCTTTGATGTAAGATTCTATTAATTATCAGGGTTTTTACACTTCATTTCTGGCCTGTAGATGGTTTTGAGATCGAGGGAAAAACGTTAAACACTATGTAATTGATGTTCCAGTAGTAATCGAGTTCTTTAATAAATGTGTTTTGTTGCTACTTTGTCGGCGTGTAGGAATGCTTGAGATCGAAGAAAAGTATATAAAAAGCAATGGAAATGAATGCAAAGGGTTCAACGACTTCTGACCGCCACGCTACCAGTATGCAATGTGCTCGGTTGTACATGTAACACAATTACGCACGGTGGAGTGAAAAGCTATTCATCTCGTCAGTTGTTATTTTCCAACTAATCTACGTCTCTCCAGCTCCGCTGCACCGTGGTGAATTTCGTTTTCCTTTGTCTGTCGAGCCTACTAAATGTATGCATCCTTCCCTGCCGTTCTCCCTCGGAATACCTGCTTCTCATTTTCATGTCTGCTCTCTCGTCATTCTAAAGCAACCCTTCCTCTTTCAGCCTTTACTGCTCGACTCAGAACTACCTACATTTCTATTTTACTATACGGATCAAACTCTTTTAAAACGTCACTGTGAGCCAAAACGAATTGTGGTTTTAGATAACGGACGTTAATTTCTGAAGAAGACTTTCCTTAACTTTTAGCAAACCTAGATCTCGCTGTGTTTGTGAAAATAAAGAACACGTGTCCCTCGGCACCAAAACATGAATTACCTGCATGTCCAAGTTGTATCAGACAGGTTCATTTTTAGAGTGACATCCCCCACGGCTGGCACTCGAGGGTGGAGATGGATGAGGACGTCATGAAGATCCACCTCCTCTCGGTCTGAGCGCCAAACTTACACAACATTCCTGCTATTCTGACAGACTTCCCAGCTGAGCTCATGTTCGATTCCAGTCCCGCCTCACTAAATCCTCAGTAGAGCCAAGGAACAAATCAGCCACACGGGCGAGGCATCCGATCACAAGTTGTGACACCGGAATGTAAACAACACTGAGGACTTGTTCCACGCATCTCTCCTGGAGCATTGAGAAGCGAAGCATTGAAGTTCTCTGCATTATGTTAAGAAATTATGTGAGAATTAATAAAGTTTTGTCGACATTCTTTCTCTCCATTCAAGTCTTTCAAATGAATAGAGTTTTCTTTGACATTCTGTTTTTCATCTAAATCTTAATTTTTATTTGTGTCTAGTGGTAACCTTGTGAATTCAACTAGAGCTACGTATGCTTTGTTTAGCTTCATTCTATTATATTTGTTTTATTAAGGTTTTATTTTTTCAGTCTTTTCTGAAAACTTTGTAGCTCCATTTCCTGAACAATTCAACGTCGCGGCGAGAACCCACACTCGGCCACCTTTTGGAGACTGCCTCGTCGCGCTTATTTTGTTGTTGTTGTTCTTTCTTGTGTGTGTGTGTGTGTGTGTGTGTGTGTGTGTGTGTGTGTGTGTGTGTGTGTGTGTGTGTGTGTGTGTGTGTGTGTGTTTGTGTGTGTGTGTGTCCTTATATCTATAATACAAAGTCATAGTATTTTTTTATACGTAAGGAAGAGGACTGGCCAAGGGCAAAAACAAAAGAAAAGATTAAAAAAAGGCCCGCTTGAGTGCTGGCTCTCGAAAAAGTAGAAAAGCGTCAGCCAAAATTGGGGAGCAAATGCCTCGATACCTCCCTCTTAATAGAAGACAAGTCGTAGGAATTCGGAAATACAGATGCAGGGAGGGAGTTCCAGAGTTTACCAGTGAAAGGGATGAATGATTGAGAGTACTAGTTAACTCTTGCGTTAGAGTTGGACAGAATAGGGATGAGAGGAAGAAGAAAGCCTTGTGCAGCGAGGCCGCAGGAGGAGGGAAAGGATGCAGTTAGCAAGATCAGAAGAACAGTTAGCTGAAAATAATGATATAAGATAGAAAGAGATGCAACATTTCGCCGGTGAGAAAGAGGCTGAAGACAATTAGTCAGACGAGGGGAGTTGATGAGACGAAAAGCTTTTGATTTCCACCCTATCTAGTAAAACTGTGACTGGAACCCCCCAAAACATGCGAAGAGTACTCCATACACGGGCGGATAAGGACCTTATACTTACTTACTTGTTACTTGGGGTGTTTGTTCAAGGCTCCGCTGCGAGGCAGCGCTCAGCAGAGCCTCCCTCAAAAGCAACTAGCATCTATAATTGTCTTTGATTTCCATGCCGTTAAAATCGTAAACTTCCTTGAACAAATATGTCTTCAATTTCTGTTTGAAGATATCGATCCTGGCACAACCTTTGATATCACTCGGCAGTTTATTGTAAATCCTTGGTGCGCATCTTGCAAATGCTCGACATCCCATATCAAGGTTATATCTTGGCTCATGTAGTCTGTATGGGTCTGCATCGTGTCTCAGCTCCATCGTAGTGTCATGGTGGAATGTTTCCAGTAAGTTCCTCAAGTACTCAGGTTTTCCAGACTGTAATGCCTGATGAGTCATAACACTAATCTTGTACTCAATTCGTGCTTTAATTGGCAGCCAATGCAGATCTATCAATACAGGTGTTATCCTCTCACGAGGAGAGATGCCTGTAATCAGTCTGGCAGCTCTGTTCATGACAAGCTGTAAGTCTTTTAAGAGATACTTAGGCAGTCCATAATACAGAGAATTGCAGTAATCCAATTTGCTTATCACATGATTATGAACCAGCATCTTCGTAGTTTTCTCATCCAAGTATTTTCTGACAAAACCTATATTTTTCAGATGGTATCTTGTCGTCTCAACCACCTACCGTATTTGATCTTTCATAGATAAATGACAGTCCAATAATACTCCCGGATCCTTCACTGTATCACGAACACCCAAACTGTTGCCATCAATACATAATGTGGACATATCAATCCTCTTTAATTCTTATTCTTACCCACTATCAAGCATTCAGTCTTGTTTTCATTAAGTTTCAAGAGTATGTAGTTGGAGGAGCGAGAAATGCTGGCGGAAACGCCTCAGAACTTCATAGAAGCTGTTTTAGCAAGAGATGAGATGTGAAGTTTCCAGTTAAGATTATGAGCAAAGGACAGACCGAGATATTCATCGTGGAAGAGGGAGACAGTTGAGTGTCATTGAAGACATGTAGTAATACTTTACCCTGTACGGTAAAGGGATTCATATTTTTTATATTTATCAAGGTTTGTATAATCATTGCATGTCAGTTTCGAATTTAGGTTTCAAATTGCTTTTTCTTTTCTTGTGATTAAATGCTGGTTTTGAATATTGCTTCTTGTTTGAAATAATCTTGATGGTTCGTTGAGTCTAGAACGTCGTTTGGAGTACCTGTTATCAAGTACTCAATTCATTTCCACTCATTTTTCTTTGTGATCTTTTTTTTTTTTTTGTATTGAAGAAGTGTCGAAGATTCCATTCTCATTGCAAATTTATTTCCTCGCATGTAATCCAGTCGCCATTCAAAAGTTGTTTGACTTACCTCTGGTAGAATATTTCATAAGAATCACGAAGTTTATTCTTTTCTCATATGGGAAAATGTTATCACACGCAGGTGATTTTCTTTTCTTTTCTGTAGATTTTAATTTCTGATAATATGCCGGGCTTACATCAGCTGCGTAGCCTTGACCTAACTCATAGCTTGTGTACATCCACACAAACACTGACACACACACACACACACACACACACACACACACACACACACACACACACACACACACACACACACACACACACACACACACACACACACACACACAGACGCACACACAAATTGGATGTTGTAACTTTTAGGTTGAGCATTGAACAGCGGGGTCCCGGTAAGCCTTGAGGCGCCTCGCCACCGCCATCGCTGCTCTGACTCCACCAGGGCTTGGTCTGCCCTTCTATCTCCTTGCTGATCTGAAATTGAAATGAAGCTGCTTTTCTCGCATGCGAGAGGCGTGGTGGGAGAGGCCTGGCGGGGCAGACTGCACCACCCTCACTAGGCATAGTGGCCCAGCGGCTTCCACAACACAAAGGCTGACACAACTGGCGGCACATTTGAATGGTTCGGTCTTCACGAGCTTGAGGTGATTCCTCTGGTGGCGCTGCGGCAGCACCGAATCCCATGAGGGAGGCCTGTGTTCCCTCTTCAACTTCTCCCAACGAGTTAGTTACGAAGTTAAGCAAGAGGTTCAGTTAAGCGCGCGTTGAGCACAAAGGAGCGTGAGGCACAAGGAAGCGCCTCTCTGTCCTGAGAGCCCAATGGCTGAACTTCTCGCTACATGAAGTGGATCATCTTTATGGTCTCACTTTGCAAGGTTCAAGGCAGGTCACATCTTGGTGGGCCAGAAGAAAAAGGAGGAATGCAGGCTTTGAAACAAAGATGCAAGCAACCAAACTTTCCCATCATGACTAATTGTTGTCTGGTTTTAACTCTTCCCTTCTGGGTAACTACAGTAAATGTTTATTGGCAATCTCGCCAGAAATCAATAGTCATCCGTGACTCTTAACTAACACTATATAGTCCTATCGAAACGATCAGTTTCAATAAAATAAATAGAATAAACCATCAAGTGTTCTTCTTTTACATATTTGAGGGAGGCGTGGAAAATGCTTCTATATACCGAAGAAGACGCACGTGCACTCCCTCCTCGTCTTCCTTGTCTCCCTTGCACGCCCCGACGCCAGCCATCCTCGCCAAGTGTCCCCTGAAGTTGTCCCATTATTTTTAAGATGTTCGGGCTCTTCCTTAAAAAGACGATGATGTTCGGCTCGTAACGCCTGAGGGACGGAGAGAGAAAGGGGTGAGTGGGAGCGTCCGGCTGAGAGCGGTGGAGGTGTCAGTGTTGGTGCTTGTATTTGCACTGGCCCAGTGGTTCAGGTCAAAAGCAGGTGATGTTGTGTTCCTGTTGTTTGTCGTATGGAATTGTGTCAAGGGTTTCTGATCCTGTTTTCATGAGATTTTGAGATGCGTGTGCATTCGATTCAATTTTTTTGTCTGCTTTTTCTTAAAATGCGCTAGATAGATAGATGGATAGCTAGATGTATTGATCGATAAGCTTTACCTTCCTTTTTTTTATCATCCTTGCCCAGAGGATATCATACATAAAACATGATCCATATAAATAGATGGATGAATAATAGGCACACACTGACCGATAAACAAACATATTACTAACACATTTTTACACCCATTCACAGCACCCTCGGACACACCAAGTAAACATAGGAGTTGTTTTCTCAGCGGCCATAAGTACAATACACCACCTCGTTAGCTATAATAGGCGAGCAGTGTGGACAAAGTAGCGGGGAAGTCTTGGTTTCTCAGGGGAAGGCGATGTCACATAGTATCGAGGTTCGGTAATGAGGAAGTGGGGACGAGCGGGAGAAGCCTTCGAGCAGCAAGAATGAGTGTCAGAAAGAGGGAAAGTAAGAAGGTTCTGTCTTTAATTTCATATAAGTGGCCAGAATATGTTGGGTGTGTTTCTCTCTCTCTCTCTCTCTCTCTCTCTCTCTCTCTCTCTCTCTCTCTCTCTCTCTCTCTCTCTCTGCATTTTGTACTAGGCCTTAGTCCTGAACTTCAATGGTGTCTTTTTTCTTGTTTATCTTTGGGTCTGTAAAAGAGCCTCAGCTCAACAGACCTTTTTGTCCATTAATTAATTAATGTTATAATGTTAAGTTATGTAAATGTATCATCAGTATCTCTCTCTCTCTCTCTCTCTCTCTCTCTCTCTCTCTCTCTCTCTCTCTCTCTCTCTCTCTCTCTCTCTCTCTCTCTCTCTCTCTCTCTCTCTCTCTCTCTCTCTCTCTCTGATCTCTCTCTCTCATCAATCATACACACACACACACACACACACACACACACACACACACACACACACACACACACACACACACACACACACACACACACACACACACACACACACACACACACACCACGTAGTGTAGTGGTTAGCACGCTCGACTCACAATCGAGAGGGCAGGGTTCGAGTCCCGGGAAGCGGCGAGGAAAATGGGGAAGCCTCTTAATGTGTAGCCCCTGTTCACCTAGCAGTAAATAGGTACGGGATGTAACTCAAGGGGTTGTGGCCTCGCTTTCCCGGTGGGTGGAGTGTGCTGTGGTCTCAGTCTTACCCAATGATCGGTCACTACGAGCTCTGACCTCTTTCCGTAGGGGAAAGACTGGCTGGGTGAATAACACACACACACACACACACACACACACACACACACACACACACACACACACCACGTTCAGTTCATGTCCTTGTTTACATGTGACCACACAGATTATTCCATAACCTTTCTCTTTTTTTCGACATTTCTTACTTTTACTTGTTATTTTCATTCATTCACACTAAGAAGCTTCCTGCCTGGCTATCATATTCCATAAATACCTATATTTCTCTCTATAAATATCTCCTTATTTTTCTTACTATTGCCTTTTTATTCATCTTTACGTAGCTTTACATAGCTTTATCATTCTTCTCTTCCTATTTCCTAAAGTATTTTCTCCTTTGTTCTTTCTGACTTTCCCTATTTCCTACGTCTTTATCCCTACATCTTCCTTCCCTGATTTCTTTTTACTTGTTCCTGTATTTTTTTCTTCATTCATCTCTGCCTATCTTCATAAATTTTAACCCATTCCTTCTTTTCTACTTACTTTGGTTTCTCTCCCTTGTTCTGTCAGTTCCATCTGTCAGTTTACATCTTTATTTTTTCGTCCTTCTTCCTTGACCTCTCTGTCTTTTCCTTTTTTTTCTTCATTCACTCTTCTTTAAAACTTCTTCCTTTTGCAACATATATCCTGCATTTCTCTATTTCCTGTTCTGTCTTTCTCTACCTTTCCCATTTCCTTACATATTTACTCAATCCTCCATCCCTCTCTCACTCATTTTTTTTTCGTTCAACCATTCATCTTTAAACTTTCATCCCTTTGCATCCTAAATACGTTTCTCTCCTTTGTTCCGTCTGTCCCGTCTGTCCCTCCCTCCCTTAGCATCTTACATCTTTATCCTTCCATCCATCCGTCCCTCGCACTGCCCCATGCCTCTTGCTCTCCTAAAAAAGCTGAATCAACCCTGTGACCTTCTCTGCTCCTATCTTTATTTGATCGTAGGTTACTGGTTCGCCTCACTCCGCCTCACTCTTTTCTCCTCCAGCAAGTCCTTACCTCCCCTTCCCTCCGTCCCTCCGTGCCTCCTTCCCGCCAGTCCGTGTGTGGTGCTGGTACTCCACTTTATCTTGGTGAAAACATCTTAAAAGGAGCAACCTCACCATCCGTTTTTCTTCTTACTTTCTCTTTTTCTCTTTTCCTTTTTCTTTTCTTATGTTTTTTTTTCAGTAAGTAATCTAGTTTTATTATTAATTTATTGTCTCTGTTTGTCTTTTTCTTTTCTTTCTTGTTTTTCTTTTTTTTATATATCCACACAGTAACTTGGTTTTCTTCATTCATTTAGCGAATATCTCTGTCTGTCAGTCTGTATGTCTGCCTGTCTGCCTGCCTGCCTCTCTCTCTCTCTCTCTCTCTCTCTCTCTCTCTCTCTCTCTCTCTCTCTCTCTCTCTCTCTCTCTCTCTCTCTCTCTCTCTCTCTCTCTCTCTCTCTCTCTCTCTCTCTCTCTCTCTCTCTCTCTCTCTCTCTCTCCTCTCTCTCTCTCTCTCTCCATCTGGACACAAGGCTTTCCACACCCTTATTTTAATCAGTGGCGTCGGGAGTCCGGACACGCCATCCCTCTCAGCCTCAGTCTTCATCCCCTCCCTCCCGGCAGCCATCACTCGCGACGCATCACTTTCACACGTCGCTTCGAGCCCCAAATCTCGTTATGAACACTGGCCCCGGAGCATGACAGGAACACGCCACAGCTCCTCTCCACTCCGGATCAGGTTATGGCGCTCCAGGTTGGTGCTCTCCTGCATTTTCGTGGTATTCTTGCCGCGAACTGTCTGCCCCCCCCCTCTCTCTCTCTCTCTCTCTCTCTCTGTCTGTCTCTTATTGCAGTTAGTTGATTTAGTTGATGTTGATGCGAGTATATACATATTTTTTGGGGCTGGTGTTTTTGTGTTTGGTTGATTATTTGGGGTTTGTGTGATGGAGTTTAAGAGAAAAGCTTGAGTGACGGATTGGTTCTTGTTCTTGTTTTGTTTTTGTAAAGGTATTTATGCTTTCTTTGTTGATCTTTTGGGTTTTGGTAATGGGACTTAAGGGAAAGGATGTGATGGTGGTGAGAGTTCTGAAAAAGGAGGAAGTTATTCTTGGTTTTGTTCTCGGTTTTGGTTAGATGAAGTAAAGAGGGAGTGGTTCCATGCAGGCTAGTCTAAGTTGTTCTTTCCACACAGAATATGAACTAGATTTCTCGTTTCTACGTTAGCAGGAAGTAGGTAAAGAAAAATCGCGTGTCTAGTCTTACGTGGCCGTGTTAACCTCGCCGCTTTACCCAACACCACACCACACCACACCAGAGGGGGAACACACGAACACAACACAAGTTAATACACCACAGCACAACACAACGCTATGCAACAATAATACACCAGAACACAACATTGCAACACTTTACAACATGCATCATCACACCAAGACTTACCACACACACACACACACACACACACACACACACACACACACACACACACACACACACACACACACACACACACACAGGCATATTCATAAACAGATATGCACGCTTTCACCTCACCTCTCATACATACACACATCCATAGGAGTATTGAGTAAGCGAATGGACAAATTTTCAAACAGTGACAGCTTCACCATAAACTAATAAATAACCATCAAGCGCAAAGGACCGTAAAAAAGCACATACACACCTACACACACACAACAAAAAAAATAGTGTAAATAAATATAGCATGTCAGTTCACGAGCAGCCAGATTCGCATGCATTCCAATGTTGGAAAGGAACATCATTACATTTGCATAACATACCGAGAACTCAGGTGACGCCAACGTAATGAGGACTTCGATCAGAGAGAATAGAGGAAGTGTGGTAGGAAGGGAGGGGAGGAAGAGAGGGATGAGAACGGGGCTTGTGGAAAGTAAAGGGAGGGGAGAAGTCATGAAGAAGATGAGTAAAGAGGAAAAGCAAAGAAAGGGAAAAGGTAGAAGAGAGCAGGGCAAGGGAAGGAGAAGAGAGTAAAGACGAAAGGAAAGAGTTACACAGAAAAAGACACAGTAGGAAGGAAGAAGCTAAAAAAAAAAAGGAGGGGACGGGTAAAGCGAAAACCGGGAAAAATCGAAGTATAAGGATGTGTGAGAGGGAGAAGGAAGGACTGACAAATAAAGATAAGAGGAAATCAGTGAATGTCGTAGGAAAGAAAAGAAAAAAGTAGGAATAATCGAAGGAAAAAGGTAAAAGAAAAAGATAAGAATAAAAGGGAAACAGGAACAACAGGAGGATAAAAAATAGAGAAATAAAGAAAGGAGAGAAATAAATAATGTAACAGAATTCAGGAAAAACATAGGAAAGGAAAGATATTTTATTTTTAGGAAGGAAATATAAAGGAGAAAAGAAAGGAAAGGGAAAATTAAAACAAAGTTGTAGGAAAAGAAAGAGACTTATAAGCAGAGAGTAAAAATGAGCATTGACAGAAGGAAAACGAAAATAGCAGGAAGATAATGAGGCAAAAATAATGTGAGAAGAAATTAAGAGAAAAGGAATAAACGAAGAAATGCAAAAAAGGATATTTAAAACCAGGAATGAACAAGGATAAATGTTGTGTGAAAAAAAAAACAAAGGAAAACAATGAGGAAATTAAAAAGAAAAGAGAGAGAGAGAGAGAGAGAGAGAGAGAGAGAGAGAGAGAGAGAGAGAGAGAATATGAATAAATGAGGAAAGACAAGAGGAGAGCAAGGGCAAGGAGAAGAGTAGGATAACAAGTTAGGAACAGCAGCAGCAACATCGTCTTGGGAATGGAAGGGATAGGTTATTGGCAACGGTCCTCCGACTCTCTATGATTGATGCTCCTTGTTCTACCTTCCCTCCCTGAAGTATTGTGTTTCTCTCAATTTTCTCTCCCTCCTCATAGACACAATATTTGTTATTCCTTTTTTTTTCTCTTCCCCCCTCCCTTCCTCTCTCCCGCCTTCCTTCTCATGTCCAGCTTTTATTTACCAAGTTTTATTTTTATGAACTGTTTCTATTTTTCTTGACTAGCAGACGAGTGCTTTCAGTAAACACAGAAGGAGAAACTGGAGTTGTCTTATATACTTTTGTCTCTAACTCTTTTCCTTCCTTGACACTGCTCGTCGCAAGAGGGTAGTGTCCTTAAGAATTCAAGACGCTAAACAATTGTCTACAAAGTTAGTTCCAAGGAATATCGTTGAAATGTAAAGGAGACTTGAAAAAAGAAAAGCAAGAAAGTAGATCATAGAAAGAGATCGAAAGAAAGAAGTAATAGATGAATGTAAGTTAAATTGAGACTGCATAGGTACAAAACGAGTCAAGAAGTTACACAATAGTCCACAAAGCAGTCTTAAGGAGCATAATTGACATGGAAGAAAAAAATAAGCCACGAAACAAAGGAGAGAAAGAGAACCATAACTTACTTTGAAATGAAAAAGAAAGGGTAGTTGGTGAATTAAATCAAGAAAAATGGTGGCTCTACAGATACAAAACAACAACAACAGCCTCTCTTAAAAGGGGCAAGAGATGAAAAGGTCCTAGACAAAAGGAGAGAAGTGGCAATAGAATGACGAGGCAACGACGCTCTATTATTCCCCCAAGAGAAGAGAAGAGGGTTGCTTGGGTACAGCGCCTGGCTTCACCTCTTGTTGTTGTTGTTTGTGGTGGTGGTGGTAGTGGTGGTGTTTATCGTTGTTGTTAGTTGTTAGTGGTGGTGGTGGTGTTTTTATTGTTGTTCCTATTGCTGTTGCCTTTGAGTATTTGTGGTGTTGTTGTTGTTCATAATGGTGATAATGATGGCAGTAATAAGTATATCAGTGAAAGCAACATGAAGAGCAACAGTAGCAAAAAACAATAACAAGAACAACAATAACAACAACAGCATCAACAACAACAACAACGATAACAACAACAACAACAAAAACAACAACAAATGCAGTAACAACAGCAACGACAACAACAACAACAACAACAACAACAACAACAACAACAGGAACAATAAAACGCAAACACTAACAATCACCTTCAACAACCATAATACTGAAAAATGACGATACCAATGATAACAATGATGATAATAACGATAAAAGTAATACATAATCACCGTCATTATACAATACTGATTATAATAATGGGTTAATTAGCACATTTTTTTTCCTACTTTGTATTTTGCCCTCTTCTTTGTAGTCCATTCTTGTTCTTCCCATTCTCGTTCCTTTCCTCTTTTCCTTCTCTGACTTTCTTCTTGGTAAAAGGAGGCAAAACACTTACGTAAGAAAGAGACATAACCCACCACCATAGCCACATTTTTCCTTCATATTCCCCTTATTATCACCCTCCTTCTTCCCTTTCCCTTCCTTTCCCTGGGTTTCTCTCTCATGGTTGCTTCTCCCCAACCGCGGCGTCTTGACTCCTTGCCAGGGAAGCTGTATAGTCCTCGTCAAAATACGAGAACCCGCGACCTGGCAGCCTCTCCCTCATAAACATAATAATTTTACATTTTAACTTCTTAGTATATAGTTCGCCTCGAGTTTCCTGAAGCGGAAGGCGAGGGGAGTTTGTAACAAAGTGAAGGAGGTGTGTTGGTTCTCTCACTTTTCTTGCGCCTTTGTGATACCTTGATTATTTTTTTTGTCCGTGTGTGTGTGTGTGTGTGTGTGTGTGTGTGTGTGTGTGTGTGTGTGTGTGTGTGTGTGTGTGTGTGTGTGTGTGTGTGTGTGTGTGTGTGTATCGTTCTACTTCAATACTTGCTGGGAAGGAAAGAGTAACAGGTGTGAAGTTCTGCGGCGCGTGTGTGGCATTGATGTGTGTTTATGTGTGTGTGTGTGTGTGTGTGTGTGTGTGTGTGTGTGTGTGTGTGTGTGTGTGTGTGTGTGTGTGTGTGTGTGTGTGTGTGTGTAAGTGTACGTGTGGGAGTGCAATATGTATGCTAAATGAAAATTATGTAGTAAAGTTAATTGATTAATGGTTCGTTCTATATGAGTATTTGATGAGTATTCCTGTGTGTGTGTGTGTGTGTGTGTGTGTGTGTGTGTGTGTGTGTGTGTGTGTGTGTGTGTGTGTGTGTGTGTGTGTGTGTGTGTGTGTGTGTGTGTGTGTGTGTGTGTGTGTGTGTGTCCAATGAAAAGGAACGAACTGCATGTTGTATGGTTAATTAATTTATGCCTTTGTGTGTGTGTGTGTGTGTGTGTGTGTGTGTGTGTGTGTGTGTGTGTGTGTGTGTGTGTGTGTGTGTGTGTGTGTGTGTGTGTGTGTGTGTGTGTGTGTGAGATTGAGAGAGAGAGAGAGAGAGAGAGAGAGAGAGAGAGAGAGAGAGAGAGAGAGAGAGAGAGAGACAGGGTGAGTTTACGTGTCAGTACCTGCCTGCGATCCTGTTGTGTGAATGCATGTGCAAATTAACATAGATAAACATGTATTTGAGCATATATGTATTACCAAAACACACACACACACACACACACACACACACACACACACACACACACACACACACACACACACACACACACACACACAGTGGAGCATTGAGTCGGCGTGGTTAACAAGACTTGAACAATATCCAACACGATACAAATTGAGCCCATAATGGCAGTGTGTACAGGGACCATAAATACGGACACTCTCGCGCCAGTTTGCCCCGATAATGGTTTAGTCGTGTTCTCAAATAACTCGTTGCATTGTGGGTTATTTTCAATACCGACCCGTTTCTACTGTACTGCACCTATCACCTCTCTCTCTCTCTCTCTCTCTCTCTCTCTCTCTCTCTCTCTCTCTCTCTCTCTCTCTCTCTCTCTCTCTCTCTCTCTCAAGTTTTTTTTCATTCTCATTATTTTTGTTAGCTTTCATGTTGCTATGCTTGTTGTTTACTTGTTTAATGGAGAGAGAGAGAGAGAGAGAGAGAGAGAGAGAGAGAGAGAGAGAGAGAGAGAGAGAGAGAGAGAGAGAGAGAGAGAGAGAGAGAGAGAGAGAGAGAGAGAGAGAGAGAGAGAGAGAGAAAGAGAGAGAATGTGGACATAGACTGACAGCAAGAGAAACAAATTACCAAGCACGCATAGACCAACACTTCCCTTCCCTTTATTGCTTTTCCCTTCCTTTTCTCCCCTTTCATTTCTTCTGTTACCTTTCCCTTCTCTTCATACATCTCTTTTCCCTCTCCTTTACTCTTCCTTTCACTTTCTTCTTGTTATCCCTCTTTTCTATTATCCTTTCTTTTCATTTACTAACCTAAACCTTTCCTATGTTTTCTTTCCCATTTTATACCTTCTGTTTTTTCCTCTTTCCCTTCTATTCTTTATTTTCCCCTACCCTTTCAGTCACTTCCATTATTGCCCTCCATTTCTTACCATCCCTTCACTTCACCCTGCCTCTTCTGAAATTTTCTTATTTGTTTCCTTTTCATTTTGTTTCATTTTCTTGATTCTTATCCATCAATCTTCTCCAGTCACTTCCTTTACTATCCTCCCACCTCGCAGTCACTGACCTTAGTCCTTCCTAACTCCTTCCTTCCTTGTCCTGGCCTCCTTCTCCCCATCCCGCCTGACTTAGTTGCGCCTCGCCTTTGGAGAAAACAGGTCAGCTGGACGTTGTTTGCCTCATTATCTGCAGCTATTTTTATCTCTGCACGGTGATGGAAAATGGTGCATATTATACTTGAATTACCTCCCCTCTTCTCCTTATTATAGTTTGTGTTGTCACTTTATATTTAAGGGGATAGCATAGACTTCAGACACGTAAAAATCGTCAGAAAAGTCAATTTCAGTTTTCGACATTATAGGGTAGCTAGATGCATTGGCGTTGCTAGACGCGTGTTTATTTTGGATCAGCTGACTGGGAGTGTTGCCGTATCATATAGTGAAAATTTTCTTTTCATCTTTTTTTCGTTTTGTTTCTTGCTGTATCGAAACTCAAAGTTATTCTGGTTGGGCTTGTCTGAGGGACGCTGGCTTGACCGTGATCCGTGAGGGAGATACACGCATTTGACGCTTGTGATTACATTATATGTTTCTCGTGTTATTTACCTACGAAATGCCTAAACAGACGTGCGAGCATGTCCAGGATTGCTTCTATGTACAATCCACTGAAAGCAAACGAGAGGAGAGAGGAGAGAAGTGAGGAGAGAATCGAGTCTCCTTCCACCAGCACAACCACCACCACCACCACCACCAGCTGTTGGTTGCTTCCTCGTCCAGTTCCAGCAATAGTTTCTTGGATAATGTTGAATCTGAGAGTTCTGCTGCATTGAGGAAGAGGCTAGTAGCTAATAAACTACCTGTTCTAACACCAACAAGTCATGAAAGTGGAATAATAAGCAGCAGTTCTCTCAATTATATTGCCAGCAAAATCATTGAGAGAACTGATGCTCCAGTACACACACTACACTTGGTTTTGCTGGCAATATCATTGAGAGAACTGCTGCTTATTATTTCACTTTCATGACTTGTTGGTGTTAGAACAGGTAGTTTATTAACTACTAGCCTCTTCCTCAATGCACCAGAACTCAGATTCAACATTATCCAAGAAACTATTGCTGGAACTGGACGAAGAAGCAACCAACAGCTGGTGGTGGTGGTGGTGGTGGTTGTGCTGGTGGAAGGAGACTCGATTCTCTCCTCACTTCTCTCTCTCTCCTCTCGTTTGCTTTCAGTGGATTGTAGATAGAAGCAATCCTGGACATGCTCGCACGTCTGTTTAGTCTTGTACGCGATAATTTAGGCATTTTCTGGGTATCAAGCCACCTCAATGGTCGTGTGGAAGAGCCTGAACCTCCTAAGATTGATTTGCATAAAGCTTATTGTATGGTATGGCAACATTTCCCATTTTTTCAATTGCCGTCCTAGAAAAACGTTTTGGTCACTGATACCATAATTACTGTATCTTTTTTTTATGAATTACCCAATATCAAATCAATTTATTTTTCTCGAAACTACATTAAAAGACCTATAAAATATATTAAGTAAAATTTTCTGAGAAATGGATTGTTATAGGAGTAAATCATAGCCAAACTTTGAGAGCCGTTTTCTCAAGAATGGATTTTTGATGCATTTTGATGCTTCTTTGAGTAACTACATTTTTTTTTTAACCAATTTTCATTCTGTTAATTTTTCTTTGCAGAGTATGGTGTGTAGATGATTTCTGTCTGATGAATTAATTACATATAAAAAAAACTACGGTTTACATGAAATTAAATTGAAAGAATTTTTTCATATTTCTATAATTTGTATATCTAAAAAAAGACAAAAACAGTTTTTTCTTCAAATTTGATCAGTTTGTTTGATAGATATGGAAGTCCTCTTTAAAATGATGTATGAAAATACACTGTATGACCAAAACTGATAAAGTAGATGCAATTAAAAAAATAATAATTAAAATTTCTTAAAATTTGGTAGGGCTCATTTGTTTGGTAGTTTTGACATTTTTATTAAGTTTCATTAAATTCCATCCATTATTCTTCATGATTCATCAAACTCTATGCGGTCTCCTTAATGTTTATCGTGTGTGTGTGTGTGTGTGTGTGTGTGTGTGTGTGTGTGTATTGAGAGTCAGAGAAAGAGTGTGTGAGTGAACGAGCAGCAGCGGCGGTGTGCGTTCCTGAGTTTTGCACTGGAATCTAGTTTTACCAAGTTCGTGAATAATTAATTTCGCGCGTAATTGACGTACAAGTTTTAATGAGAAAACTGTATTGCAATTATCACTTACTCGATATTTTAATTATCCGTGAATATTGTGTGAAGTCTACCTCTCGGTCGAGAAACGTGTGTGTGTGTGTGTGTGTGTGTGTGTGTGAGAGAGAGAGAGAGAGAGAGAGAGAGAGAGAGAGAGAGAGAGAGAGAGAGAGAGAGAGAGAGAGAGATTAGAATGACTGACGTGTATATTTTATCACCAACAATTTCCCCTCAACTGTGGATCCGCTATTCTCTTTCTTTCCTTATTTTTTCACCTTTCCCTCCCCTCCTGCACTCCACAGCGGCACTAAGACCTCCTTCCCTCTGCCGTCAGTTTTCCCTTCCTCTTTCTCGATTACCTTTACCTTTTTCTTTCACTGAGTACCCTTCCCTCTTCCCAGCCTTTCCCTTGCGCTCCTTCAACTCCTTTCACCATGTGCCCCTGAATAGCCCCCAAACAAGTATTCATCACCTCTTGTACTTGGTGAAATGGCGCCTGGTGGTACAAAGCAACAACACTTATCATTCTCCAGTAAGCCTTGGGTTCTGT
>NC_059302.1:8213424-8220924 GCF_017591435.1 Portunus trituberculatus | reverse complement strand
GGTGCACGGAAAGGATTAGAGCACACACCAGCACACACACAGCGGCTGTTCCTTTACACCTTTACTCTTACACCACCGCACTGATGGAAGGCCGTATTGTTCTCGTGTTATGAAGACTGCGGAAGGCACAAAGTTACAAAGGATACCGCTGGTGTGCGTGAATATCGGCACTTACTTCCGGCTTCACGCTGTGTGGCAGAATGCAAGGCAGCGTGAAGGTTGTCTGTTAGGAGTAAATTTGATGTAATGGTATCAGACACGTACTTCGATGAGTTAATAGGAACGGTATGGAAAGCAGCAGCAAGATAAAGTGTGTGTATGAGAGAAAGACTACTGTTAGATAGGTAAAATAAAATAAATGAATGTTTTTATATATACTTTATTGTTGATTTGGTGCTGAAACTCTCTGATTTATATTTATTCGACGATAATGAACCCGCATGACAAGTGAAGAACAAATACAGTACGTCGATATCATTTGAAGACTTTCCTAATGATAAAAGAAAAACCCTCTTCCCCTTCAGTCTTTCCCGCTGCCCTTCTCACACGGCGTAAATCTCTGCCGTTCCCTGTACAGATGTTCCAGGTGTATTTGTTCATCGCTTCTCGAACTCCAGTGAACGTTTATTTGGACTTTCCTGGAAATGCACGAGGTTCAGGGAATGAAGAAAGGCAATGGAGTCATGGACGGAAAGGGAAGGGAAGCGGCAGGCACCTAGGACACAGGGGGAGGGAAGGATGAGAAATTCAGTGGGGGAGGGCCGAGGGAAAGGGAGGGGTGAGAGTTAAAAGGAAATTAATAGCAGAGTGAATTTATACAGCTGAGAGTAAATTTCAATAGCCGCAACCGAGTTTTTTCCTATCGTTTATATGTACATTTTTTACTTCAGGAATATTAATTTGAGCACAACCATTAGTGACCACGCTGAAGGAAATCAATTAGGAATATTGCTCTGCTCTGCTCTGCTCTGCTCTGCTCTGCTCTGCTGGCCGGGAGTCTGACGCCCTGCCAACACTAGGACTTGAAACTCTGCCAGCACTACCGCGTGAACCCTGCCACTCCTAGTCCCTGTTTCTCCTACTGTACTCACTTCTGGGTGTCTGGAGACTGTCTTCCCTCCAACCCTGCCAAATGTCCTTTTCAAAATATTTTTTTCGAGACAATATCGTAACCTTTTCACTCCTGACCATTTTCTATAGTTATATTTTTTGGCACTTATTTTGGTTCTCGTTTCTTAATTATGTAGTCGAAAGAATATTAACACACTTTCCAAAAAAACTTTTCGAGACAATATCTTTAACTCCTACACATTTTTTTCATAACCATCTACCCATTCTTATATAGATTTACATACAACAATTTCCTATATTTGATGTCTAAATATTACCTCACTTTCCGCAACATTTTTTGAAACAATGCTTTAACCTTTTCACTTCTAGACAAATATTTTCTTTATAATTATATTCTAATGTTTAATGATTTTCGTCCTCCAGTCTCTTAAATTTGTAGCCACAACAATATTAGCCTCTTTCTGTGTCCATGCTAACTGTTTTTTGCTCTGTCTTGAAGGTTAATGAAGGACAACCACAGAGCAGCGGTATACAGTTAGTCTCCAGCCAACACTACACTCTCTTTG
The DNA here is from genome assembly GCF_017591435.1 of Portunus trituberculatus. Classification (NCBI taxonomy): domain Eukaryota; kingdom Metazoa; phylum Arthropoda; class Malacostraca; order Decapoda; family Portunidae; genus Portunus; species Portunus trituberculatus. Next base: position 8,219,287 of record NC_059302.1, on the reverse strand, counting down.
ATATTGGATGGCTTCATTATCGCCGCAACACTGTAACGCACACCTTGTCGATAGCCTTGTGTTGCCATCATATACATACCACATCACCAGCTCACACTCCCACTACACTCTACACCTTTCCATCTCAACTCTCCACACCCTCGCACCCTCCCACTACCTCCTTTAACATTACGAACCTCTCCCTCTCTACCCGAAAGCATTATCCCTTCACTTCGACCCAAAGCCACACCACCGTCCGTCCCTAAGCGCCTAAATATGCTCGGCCTCAAAACTATACCAAAAAACTTTCGTAAACAGGTAACTCAATGGCATAGAGGGAGGCAGGAATGATGCGCGATTATTAACCTTTCCCTTCGTGCCGCGCCATGGCAGTATTTGTGCAGGAGCATGGGTGAGGAGGGAACGGCATAAAGGCGGGGGAGAGAATGACGGCGGAAAGAGGGATGGGAGGGAAGTGAATGAACGTTATAGGAGGCGGAGAGATTGAGCGATGGCGAGGAGCAAGGCAGGGACCAGGAACAAAATTAAAGTGAGGGGAAAGGGTTGAATGAGACGGAGTGAGAGAGAGAGAGAGAGAGAGAGAGAGAGAGAGAGAGAGAGAGAGAGAGAGAGAGAGAGAGAGAGAGAGAGAGAGAGAGAGAGAGAGAGAGAGAGAAGAGAGGGAAAATAGTCACAGACCGATCTTTTCGCCTCGGCTTTTTATTTCTCCCAGGCGCGAAAATGCTCAGTGTTTCAGGAAATACTTGGGTGACATTCGCTATGATCCTCCGCGACCTGCTCCTCCCTAGCAATGGCATCTTTAAGTCCACTCAGCGTGACACGGAAAGAACCTTTATTGTTATTTTTAGCAGCGTCCTTTGTTTCCACCCTGCAGGCAGTAGCTAGATATTTATTGGCATTCCCTATGTCCAGGAAATATAAGCGTACCTCTCTTAAGAAAAATGGACTGAAGCAAAGCCCTCGACGAGATGAATTACTCTCAGTTGCAATGAAGTTCAATACGCGAAATCATATTGGTTCTGCAAAATGTCAAGATCTGCCTGACCCTTATCTCTTGTCCCTGACCTCTCTCCCTCTCCCTATACCTTCAGGACACCCAACTCCCTCGTGTCTTCTTCCCAGAGACCTCCCGCTTCTCTCCGCCCCTCCTTGCCTTCCTGGAACTTTAGACCTCCTCCGGCGTTTGTTTTCCTGAAGATCTTTATTTGCCCTTCATTTCCTCTTCATTTTCCATCCTACATCCTTCCCTATGGCTTTCTTATGCCCCACGATCACTCATTCCCAAGACTCACTACCGAACTTCCACTCTCTTTCTCTTCCCTCTATTGCCTTTCCTGCCATTCCTACCCCTCCTTCCATCATCTCCCTCCCATATTTCTTTTCTCCCATATCTCTCCCCTCGCTTCCTGTATGCGGCCCTCCTATACATCCTCTCAGTTCTCCCTTTCTCGCTGTATCTCGCTGCGGGAGAGAGGAATGTTTAAGACGGGCGCGACTGCTGACCTGGGCGTTATTGACAAGACCCCCTCCGTGTGAGACCTCCTTCCTTACCCCTCATTCCTCCCCCCATACACACACACACACACACACACACACACACACACACACACACGCGCGCACCTCTCTCTCTCTCTCTCTCTCTCTCTCTCTCTCTCTCTCTCTCTCTGAAACGCCAAGATATGAACACTCGAACACGGACACACACACACACACACACACACACACACACACACACACACACACACACACACACGTGAGACATTTTACAACTTATTGAAAAAAATATGGTTGGGAAAGAAAATTACAGAATGAAATAGAAAGAGGAGGAGGAGGAGGAGGAGGAGGAGGAGGAGGAGGAGGAGGAAGAAGAGGAGGAAGTGGAGGAGGAGGAGGAAGAAAAAGAAGAATAAAAAGAAAGAAAAGAAAAAGAATTAGGAGGAGGAGGAGGAGGAGGAGGAGGAAGGAGAGAGAAAAAATGAAGAAAGAAAAAGAAAGGAAGGCAGAGGAGGATGAGGAGAAGGAGGGGGAGGAGGAGAAGCTTTCGATCATGTAATGGAAACCAAGAGTGTTCTGTTACTTACTTTAGGCGCTAATTAAGGTCCTGATATACGAGATAAGTACACACACACACACACACACACACACACACACACACACACACACACACACACACACACACACACACACACACATTCAAGAAGACACGTGTTCGAGTATCAGTAGTGACGAGGCATATGGACGAGCCTCTTGATGTATAGTCCTTATTCATATACGACCAAGGAAGTACGGGATGTAATACTGATAAGTCGTGGCCTCGCTGTCCTTGCGTGTGATGTATGAGTGGTCTGAGTCAGTGTCAGTCTCGAACAGTGTGAGTTCTGAGCTCTTTCTGTAGTAGAACGACCGGCTGGGTGACCATCAGACGACCGTAGGTAAATGAGACACACAGATAGCGAGAGTCAGTTAGTCTGGGGAAGGAGGGAGGGTAAGGGGATATATTAATTACATTTTGAAACCTTTTTAAAACTAGTTTATTAGAATTATTAATTAATCACGCCCACTTTACCACATTAAGCTGCATCCCGAAATTGCTCAACATTTTCTTTTTTTTTCTTTTTAATGCACAGGACCGTGGTATGAAGTTCTCTGGATGTGTAAATTGTCAGCAAGGACACCTATACGCACACACACACACACACACACACACACACACACACACACACACACACCAACACACTCCATATTTGCGGTCAATACGAAATAGTTTCTTACAATGCCAAGATGAATATAATTAAGTTGATAGACAGACGCATTATTCATCAAATTCTTTCTGACTGACACGTGATGGCAGGGAAACAAGACTCTATGGAGGAATGTATTACAGGAAAATTATTGGGAATATGAATTACTGTTATAATTAATAAGATTTTATTGTGTTATTTTTTGTTTATGATGAAAAAAGGAGGAAGACTAACATGCAACAGAAAGGAACTGTTGAAGACACCTAAAGGAAACAGAATGATATAGAAAAAAAGGTAGGAAATGGAAAAGAACACAGAAAGAATTAGTAATGAATAAAAATCGAGGAAAGATGTAGAATAGTTAACGCAAAAATATCATGAGGTCCACCGAAGAATATGGGAGAACCACGCGTGACTTTGATCTTGTGAAGTAGGGAAAAGATCGTGTAAAAGTATAAGGTCCTTTGAAGTACAAGAAAGCCACTGGTATTGTCTATTGATTTCTAAACTAACGCATAGTACTGTAAAATAAGTGACTTGTTATCAATGAATCAAAATATTTCACCATGTTTCTTTGCAGGAATAGCCACATATGAAGGTAGAATTGTGCTTTGTAAGTCAGTATAACTCATTCTTACAAGGAATAAAAAAAAATGTAATAGAGACACTTCACATGAACATAACGATAAAAACGTCACGCGAACTGGTTTATATTGATAGCTTAGTTCAGAGGTGGTATTACAGAAAAACGGAGGACAATTTAGTTTCTTTTATTTTATCTTTGGTGGTGATGGTGGTTGATTGGGTTAATGATGAATGTCGCAGGAGAAATGGACTAGTAACATGAACATACTGATAGAATCGCGATGTAAACTTCCACACATTGATAACGCACAAGCAGTATCACAAGAAATAAAAGAAAATGCTGGTTCTTCGTTATAAATGTGGTGGTGGTAGTGGTGGACGAGGGGGTAGAGGGCGAGGAGGTAATAATGGGGGACGCGGAAGAAGAATGAGATCAGGAAGAGGAAGGAGGGAGCACAACACATCAGCTTGCCAGTGAACCCGGACAACGCACGGCCCGCCTATTCAGCTTGATGAGTGTGGCTGTCGCTCCCGAGGACTGGCTACACATTAATAACATGTGCGCATGCTGATTGAGCGAGCAGGGTCGATCTTTTGGCCAGTCTTACACACACACACACACACACACACACACACACACACACACACACACACACACACACACACACACACACACATACACACACGTTTACGATCCTGAGTCTTTAATCGATCAAGGAAGTGTCTGTTGGGCAGGGAATCGGTATATCCTTACATGGTAATTACAATATTGTTATTATTATTATTATTATTATTATTATTATTATTATTATTATTATTATTAGTAGTAGTAGTAGTAGTAGTAGTAGTAGTAGTAGTAGTAGTAGTAGTAGTAGTAGTAGTAGTAGTAGTAGTAGTAGTAGTAGTAGTAGTAGTAGTGGTGGTGGTGGTGGTGGTAAGAGGAGGAGGAACCAGAAAGGCTTACCAAGATATTCCATATCAATGTAGGGCTAGCATTATTTATCTTCCAGAGAAGTTAACAAGCTGATTTGAGCCATATATGGAGATACGTAGAAAGAAAATGTTGAAAATGTATAAAACAAATTTAGAAAATATTCGTAAAAATATCAAGAAATAAAAAAAAATACATAGAGGAAAATAAATTGGACAGAGATAAAAAAAAGTTAAGAAAAGAAAAGAAAAACAAGCAGCTGCCACCTACAAAAATACCATATATATACAGAAAGCTACCTACCATAATGTCACTCCCAGGGGTCCTCTTTCCCACTACCACCACCACCACCTCCTACAACGACGACACCTCTTCTACAACTTTTGGTTCTGATTTTCCCCACGATAACTTTGTCTCCATATATTTCCGCTTGGCCTATAGAACCTTATTGCTCGAAGTGAAGGTTTTGGGACGAGTGTACAAAAAGGATGCCACGCCTTTGTGATGGTCGGGACTTACATGACGTGGCCCCGCGAGGTTGATTTATTGGAGGTGGTGTTGCTGGTGCAGGAATATGTGAAATAAATGTTTTGGGGGCTGTACGTATTGCTGGTGGTGATGTTGGTGTATTGAAGGTGTTGGAGTGTAGTTATGGTGGTTGTAGTGGTGGTGGTTGTTGCCAGTGTAGTAGTAGTGGTTGTATTAGTTGTGGTAGGGGTAGTAGCAGCAATAGTATAGCATTAATAGTAGTAGTAATAACAGTAGCAATGGTAGTAGCAGTAGTGAGGGCAGTAACAGGAATAATCGTGTTAGGTGGAATAATATACCAAGTTAGAAATAAAGTCATTTGCTAAGTTAGTGATGTTTATAAGCATAGTAAATATTCAGTCAAAGAAACACTTCCAGAAGTCACATGAAAGGAAACGTAATCAGAAAACGAGACTTCCAGAAATTTTTATTAGATGAATAAAGAAAAATTAAGTATGTTGATTATTAATTTGCTTCTTGGAGACGAACGAAAGGCTATTGAAGAGAGAGAGAGAGAGAGAGAGAGAGAGAGAGAGAGAGAGAGAGAGAGAGAGAGAGAGAGAGAGAGAGAGAGAGAGAGAGAGAGAGAGAGAGAGAGAGAGACAGTTTTGGTTCAGATATTATGAACGATCCCTCTCTAGAACGCGACCCGGCTGGAAGTATTACCTGCAGGTTATGAACAGGTGAACAATGGATGCGTCAGGACGGAGCGGTGGATGATTAAGCGTTGTTCTCTATTAAAATAACCCTTCCGGCTGCTCTTCCTCCTCCTCTTCCTCTTGTCACGTGTCTTTCACTACTCTCTCTTTCACTACTCCCTCCTCCCACACCTCGTCCCCCTCCCTTCATATCTTGCCTCTCAGTACTTTGCAGTCATTTTATGGTTTTTTTTTCTCTCTGTTGTCTAGTCTTGTTTACTTTTCTCCTGTTTCCTGGTGTGGTGGTTTCTGGTTTTCTGGTTAATTGTTATGCTTTCCTCATCTCTGATTTCCACTGTGTTTTTGTTTATTCTCTTTTCATCGTGGGTCTTTCCTTTTCGTGTCTTAAGTATTCCCTCTTTCCTTGCCATTGACTTGAA
>NC_059302.1:8188424-8208424 GCF_017591435.1 Portunus trituberculatus | reverse complement strand
GTTCTTTTTACGATGACCTTCTCATGAGCCTTACTATGACGTCACGTTCGGTACTTTTTGCGACCCATCATACTACAAGAATACATCCAATTGACTTAAGGTCAGAGTTTGTGTCACCATCTTCACTCAACCATTGTTTTCTTTTTATTGTATTTTTTTTCTTTCCCTTATTTTCTTCCTCAACTTTTTCCCCCTCCGTTTCATCTTTCTCACCCACTCACACTCTCGCCTTTTGACTCTGAGTAAACATCATTCCTTTGATGGGTCAAGGTTACTTTGTGTGTGTGTGTGTGTGTGTGTGTGTGTGTGTGTGTGTGTGTGTGTGTGTGTGTGTGTGTGTGTGTGTGTGTGTGTGTGTGTGTGTGTGTGTGTGTGTGTGTGTGTGTGTGTGTGTGTGTGTGTGCAGGAACTCTGAAGATACGACGTTGCTGGTTTTCGATTTTATGAAAACAGATAATTATCTATCTATCTATCTGTATGTACATAAATGATATATATATATATATATATATATATATATATATATATATATATATATATATATATATATATATATATATATATATATATATATATATATATATATATATATATATATATATATATATATATATATATATATATATATATATATATATATATATATATATATATATATATATATATATATATATATATATATATATATATATATATATATATATATATATATATATATAGAGAAGAGAGAGAGAGAGAGAGAGAGAGAGAGAGAGAGAGAGAGAGAGAGAGAGAGAGAGAGAGAGAGAGAGAGAGAGAGAGAGAGAGAGAGAGAGAGAGAGACTCATAAAGGACGCTAATGAAATGATCACCTGAGGTGAAAACAAAAGATATAAAAAATGCATGATCTAGGAGAAAAGAATATGGTAATCGAAATAAAGTTGAGAGAAAAAGCAACATAACAATACGAAAACAATGATTTTCATTCGTAGTAAAAGCAGACTAAAATCCAGGCTGGCGGGGAGAACATTAAATGGAGGAAAAAAAAAAATCAAATGGAACAAGCTACTGAGATACATTTGAGTTTCGTTCAGTAAAAGAAAATAAGAGACAAGGAAATTTAAAGCTTTAAAGGCAACATTTCCAAGTAATCAATTGGCAACTGATGTAATTAAGGTAATTAGGCCGCGTGACGTCAGAGAGCGAACAACTAATGGGCGGCGTGGAACTCTCCTGTGAGTTTTCTCTCAGTTAAATCATTGCACTCTCATCTGCTATTTTATTTTGTTGTGTTGAAATAAATTATTTTACACATTTTTATACATAGTTTTTTTATTTTAAGTTAATTAAGATCTGTAAAGCGCAATATGTTAAATATTAGTTAAAACAGTAGAAAAAATATATACTGAAGGTATTATCTCAATCAGCTATCTTATAAAAGCTAATCCTGCCTCACAAACTTTCTCTCTGCACTCACAGTCAAAAGTAAAAATATTGAACAGTTTGCAGCTACTCTCCAGCCTTACGTAGAACATTTGGCCATTCCCATTCAGCTATTCTCACTGACAAAATATACATTAGTGTTATTGATGTCTACAGTCTCATGTCGATCCCTCTAGCTTCCCTAGGCTCCCAGGAAAACAAGGACAGCACGTAGTTAGTGAGCGTTCTTCAATCTCTCGATGACAGAAAATGTAGCAGTTTCCAGCAGAACCAAGACTGTAAACTAAATTCACTATTTCCCTTTACTGACTTTTTAGGTAACCGTGACGGACTGCTGCGACCAATTACCATGTGCTGCTGCTGCTGCTGCTGTGTGTGTGTGTGTGTGTGTGTGTGTGTGTGTGTGTGTGTGTGTGTGTGTGTGTGTGTGTGTGTGTGTGTGTGTGTGTGTGTGTGTGTGTGTGTGTGTGTGTGTGTGTGTGTGTGTGTGTGTGTGTGTGTGTGTGTGTGTGTGTGTGTGTGTGTGTGTGTGTGTGTGTGTGTGTGTGTGTGTGTGTGTGTGTGTGTGGAGGAACACACGGAATTTATAGAAGTGCATCTCACAAACTATAGCATTACGAGGCGGAGACGTGACGGGCATGACTCAGTTTTGTAAATAAAGAAGCGAGTTGTGGTATAAATCAGGAACATTGCTCTCTCTCTCTCTCTCTCTCTCTCTCTCTCTCTCTCTCTCTCTCTCTCTCTCTCTCTCTCTCTCTCTCTCTCTCTCTCTCTCTCTCTCTCTCTCTCTCTCTCTCTCTCTCTCTCTCTCTCTCTCTCTCTCTCTCTCTCTCTCTCTCTCTCTCTCTCTCTCTCTCTCTCTCTCTCTCTCTCTCTCTCTCTCTCTCTCTCTCTCTCTCTCTCTCTCTCTCTCTCTCTCTCTCTCTCTCTCTCTCTCTCTCTCTCTCTCTCTCTCTCTCTCTCTCTCTCTCTCTCTCTCTCTCTCTCTCTCTCTCTCTCTCTCTCTCTCTCTCTCTCTCTCTCTCTCTCTCTCTCTCTCTCTCTCTCTCTCTCTCTCTCTCTCTCTCTCTCTCTCTCTCTCTCTCTCTCTCTCTCTCTCTCTCTCTCTCTCTCTCTCTCTCTCTCTCTCTCTCTCTCTCTCTCTCTCTCTCTCTCTCTCTCTCTCTCTCTCTCTCTCTCTCTCTCTCTCTCTCTCTCTCTCTCGTACAACACTTTCCAGCATGAGTGGGCGGTTTGAAGACTGACTTTTTCCCTTTGTCAGTTAGAGTCCATTCTAGTTCATGCGACTTGGAATAAATGGGATTTTTTTTATCCTTCGTGTGATGGCTGCAGCTGACCTCGTAAACATGTCGCGGCGAGGGCGTAGCTGTCGCTGTTAGGGTGGTTTACATGTGTGTGTGTGTGTGTGTGTGTGTGTGTGTGTGGTGGATGTGTCGGTGGGTAGCTGGATGTACGTGTGGTTGGTTGTACCAGCGTCCCTCGTGTATCGCTTTAGGGGGAGGATGGAGAACGCCTATTTACCTTTCATGTATCACTGCTTGTTTGCCCTGCGCCTCGTGTGCGTTAGCGTGTGTGCACTCGTTTAGCCAAACTTTTCTGAACACACACACACACACACACACACACACGCCCGGTATCTCACTGGTTAGAGCGCTGGCTTCACAAGCCAGAGGACCGGGGTTCGATTCCCCGGCCGGGTGGAGATATTTGTGTGTGTCTCCTTTCACGTGTAGCCCCTGTTCACCTAGCAGTGAGTAGGTATGGGATGTAAATCGAGGAGTTGTGACCTTGTTGTCCCGGTGTGTGGTGTGTGCCTGGTCTCAGGCCTATCCGAAGATCGGAAATAATGAGTTCTGAGTTCGTTCCGTAGGGTAACGTCTGGCTGTCTCGTTAGAGACTGCAGCAGATCAAACAGTGAAACACACACACACAACGACACACACACACACACACACACACACACACACACACACACACACACACACACACACGCACACTTCATTACCTGAGTTTCGGAAGAGAAAAAAAAAAAAAGAGTTCGTTTGAATTCTGTGACATTTTCAATTGGTGGCAGATAAGGCTGCGGCCAGAGTGGTCTGGTCTTGCCCAGGAAATTGGAAGACCTCGGTGAGCTGCCTGCCGCGGGTGTTACAATGGTGCCATTTATGTGCAGGCAGGGCTGGGATGCGTGGGTTAGGACTGCGCCTCCACCTTCTTTGTGCTAAACCTTGCATTTAGGGACAACGTCATTGTGGTACAAGGCGCCGCGCACATCAATATGCAGTGGACCGCCTTGGGTCGCCTGTGCCCGGTGGAGTGAAGCGGCTCTCGAGCTCTGGTCTCCCATGGAATGACAGCATAATGCCACTTTGCGGGGCTGGTGGCAGCGGCGGCTTTCAGCTGGACCTCCTTCCCGTTTGCCTCTCCCCCATTCATTTTGCCGCTTGGAACGCATAGTAACCCTCCCACTTTAGCTGAATTGACTCGTTACTGACAATGAGTCGTAACCGGTGTGGGTTTGTCTTCACCGTCCTCACCTAGAGTAAACGGAAGTGCCGCTGAAAGTCTCACTCTGGACTCTGAAGTAGCAGTGTCTCCTTTGCTAAAGTACAACGATCCCTTCTAATGGTAGTAATATATGCGCGAGTGTTGGTTGAGGCTGTGTCCAGCTAGCGAGGCTCATGTGTGTTGTGAGCCACACTAAACATTAGCAATGGGCGCAAAAGCCAACTAGCAGGTGAAATATAGGACTGGTAGACTGTAGTACCGCGCTCTTCACTTTGCGCAAAGTCTCCGCTGGGCAGCATTCAAGAGTGAGTCACATATTCCAAGCACGAAGGTTCTGCCGCAGGAACCAACAGGCGACTCTTAGGAATCCAAATCAAATAGTGCGTCCGAGCGGCAGCGGGATGACGCGGTGACTTGGGGCTGGCGAGGGAGAGATAAATGCAGTAGTGGATGGGAGGAGAGATAGATAGATAGATAGATAGTAGAAATATAGATAGATAGATTGAGAGAGATGGATAAATATGTAAATAGATGGGTGGTTACATGGATAGATAGATAAAAGAACATAAGTAATGGGTAGATTGATGGATGGAAAGAGACCAATATATATATATATATATATATATATATATATATATATATATATATATATATATATATATATATATATATATATATATATATATATATATATATATATATATATATATATATATATATATATATATATATATATATATATATATGTTATACACAATATAAAGACCATTAGCATACACGAACATAAAAACTAAAGGAGAATCGAAAAGAAGAGAATATGGGCCTTGAATCATATAGCTGAGAATACCCAAACTTTGAAGAGGCAGCGAAAGAAAGTGCCTGATTATTGGAATGCTGAGACTTAAGGATCGGATCAGACGAAAGTCCGGGAAATGCCACGGGATGGGATGGGATACCGCGGCGGGAAGGAAAGGTACAGTGGCAGGAGGGCTGGTGATGGTTAGAGTGGGTGCGCTGATGTGGAACAGTGCCAGGAGACTCCGGAATGGGATACAGGGGGAAGGTCTTCAAGGGAACGAGAAAAGATGCTGCCAGATATGACGGTATAGATGAGATGGCTTTGTAATGGGCATGGGAAGTAGTAGCGAGTGAGACCACAGAGCGAATGGAAGATTAGAATATGGAAACGAGGAATAGGAAATGAGAGAAAGAAGTTGGAAGTGAAAGGATACAACACATAAAGAAGGAGAAGGAGAGAGTGTCTTTACCATTGTGACTACGAACCTCACCAGTCACTCAAATCGAACGAGAGGCAGCCAATAGAAAATAGTCTTCTCGCAACACTGAGCGCCCATTGGTAGAGTCATACCCAAGAGGTCCTGTTTCTATGTCGCTGGTGCTCAGAATGTGCTTATGAGGTCTTGACGCCTGTGACTCCCTGTTTACGAGATGCTACACTGGAAAGCATCGTATCTTCCTTACTTTTCCCCACCGAGCCAGTCATAGAGATCTAGCCTCGTTGCATTACTAGCATCTACATATGTTACATAAACTGACATATATGAAATAAGTTACTCTTCTCGAATGTTACCTATGTAGAGAGGTGAAGTTTGATTTTTCTTTTGGTTTTCTTGGTAATCATAATATGTTTGTTATTCTATATCAGTCGAAGGTAGACGTAAAATGTAATATAGTGGGCGAACTTGCAAACATCAAAATTTTTCACATACCTAATAGATTATGAAGAAAATTTGCCTACTTTTACCTTCCCTGGAAATAATAAAACTGACAGCGTATGACTTGCGCTTCAGTTCTAGAATCCCAACATCTAAAAACACGAACTTATTATATTCACTGACAAAATTTTAGCGAGTAAAGGAGGTAAGGGAGAAAAATGACACACCTCCCTGCTCCGGAAACTCGATTGACAACACATGATTGGCTGGAAAGAGGCCGACGTGGTGGGCTCAAGATAACCAGATCATGTCGAGGCTTATTTGGATACGATACACGCATAGGCCTACTGGAGATTTGGTCACCACTAACATAGGCCTCACTCCTGTTACCACCTCCCCCTTAACCTCATTCGACTCCCCTCCACACACTGTACAGCCAGACGCTTGTTCTTCATTATTACCTTTTTTTGGTCCAGTGCATCCTCATCGTGTTTCTTCTAAATTTATCTTTTTCTCTCTTTTTCCTCTTGATTTTGCTTTGTTTTTTTTCCTTCTTGTTTCTTGGTCTTTTTTCATGTTCATTTCCTTGTTTTTTTTTATCCTTTTTAGTTGTTGTTCTTAATGTAACTAATTTTATTTTTCTTGATTTTTTTATATATTGTTTTCTCTTGGTGTGTGTGTGTGTGTGTGTGTGTGTGTGTGTGTGTGTGTGTGTGTGTGTAATTCACTGTTTGATCTGCTGCAGTCTCTGACGAGACAGCCAGACGTTACCCTACGGAACGAGCTCAGAACTCATTATTTCCGATCTTCGGATAGGTCTGAGACCAGGCACACACCACACACCGGGACAACAAGGTCACAACTCCTCGATTTACATCCCGTACCTACTCACTGCTAGGTGAACAGGGGCTACACGTGAAAGGAGACACACCCAAATATCTCCACCCGGCCGGGGAATCGAACCCCGGTCCTCTGGCTTGTGAAGCCAGCGCTCTAACCACTGAGCTACCGGGCCGTGTGTGTGTGTGTGTGTGTGTGTGTGTGTGTGTGTGTGTGTGTGTGTGTGTGTGTGTATGAGTGAGTGTTTGTATTGTTGTTGCTACTTTTCTTTTTCTTCCTCCTGATCCTCACTCTCTCAATCAGAGTGAAAGAGGGAAATAAAAGATAATGACGCTGAAACAAGAAGGTGTCTAGGGGAATAATCACAGGTTTAGATAAGAAAAGGAAAAACATTAAAGAAAAAATATCAGTAATAGAGATCGTAATATACTCGAGTGATGAGTTTTTCTTTTTTATCCCAAAGAGGTTCAGATGCGTCATGAAAAAGAAATACACAGATAAATCACTGCATCAAATTTGCTTTTGTGCTTTGACATTAAGACATTTGTATTCAGTTATGTATAGGTGGGAAAAAGAAGGGGAATGTAAGTGACTGACGGGTGGGGGAGGAAGAAGATGGGTAGGGAGAGGAGGAGGAGAATGAGGACGATGAAATGATTAAGGAATAGAAAGAATTACAAAGGAAAGCCAAACACACACACACACACACACACACACACACACACACACACACACACACACACACACACACACACACACACACACACACACACACACACACACACACACACACACACACACACACACCACTTCACGAAAAAAAAAAATAAGCGAAAAAACAAGCTCCAATTTGAATACACAATAAACAGATTTATTCCCAGGATATCATAGCGTTCCATACTTATATAAAAAAAAAAAAAGAATACAGATATGAATAAAATATGAAGACTTTGACCGATCCAAGGAATGTCGATGAAGATACTCAGGAAGTGATGGAGAACTCTTGCATGATATTAAAGAATTGCGTTGGTAAAGAATAACAAAACTTGGGGGAGTTTGTGAGGGAGGGATCTGTCAGGATGAGAGAAACAGTAGCCTCGTAAGTAAGACTGGAGGATAAATGCACATCCAGAAGATCAATCAAGGAGAAAATATACAGTCGATCATGTTTCGCCTCGTTTGTATTAATAATTACCTTCATCCAGTTATCAGAGACACAGGAGGAGGAAGAGAAGGAGGAGGAGGAAGAGGAGGAGGAAGAAGAGGAGGATTAGAGGATGGGTAAAGAAAGCAAAAACTGGAGATATTCACTATAAAAAAGATTTACGGAATAAGGTAATTGAAATATATAAGGTAATGTAATTAAACACACCTTGCCTGAGAGAACAGTAGCGTGAGGAAAACTGTTTTAATTATCAAGAAACTGCTGTGTGTGTGTGTGTGTGTGTGTGTGTGTGTGTGTGTGTGTGTGTGTGTGTGTGTGTGTGTGTGTGTGTGTGTGTGTGTGTGTGTGTGTGTGTGTGTGTGTGTGTGTGTGTGTGTGTGTGTGTGTGTGTGTGTGTGTGTGTGTGTGTGAGAGTGTGTGTGTGAGAGAGAGAGAGAGAGAGAGAGAGAGAGAGAGAGAGAGAGAGAGAGAAAACAAGCAGACTTTTCGTACAGTATGAATAGAGGGGAGAGGAAAAAAATAGGACAAGAGAAAGGGTGGATCAAGAAGGTAATGACAAAGGAGTCAGAATAGATATGCGGGGCAGGTCAGAACAAAAGGATCAAACTAGGGTGTGAAAGGGAACACTATTGAGACAATTTTAGGAGAGAGGATTGGATCACGGAGAGACAGAAAGAGAGGCAGGGTTGACAGGATGCATGAGACTGTATAGCTTTCCACACTAATAACTTTTCCTTTCCTCTCCTCTCCTCTCCTCTCCTCACGTGGATACAAAGAACATGGTACCATAAGTTAAATTGTCGATGTAAAAAAAAATACTAGCCAGAAACGAAAAAGAATTATTTGGTGTACACTGATAACATTTCCTCGCCTTTTCTCACATGGATACGAGGAACATAAACCAAATTACTAGTAGACTATCAGATGCATAATGGCACAATGACACGTACCGCAAGAAAAGTTAAGCAGGAAGAGGCAAGAAAAATTACATATATGATAGATGGCGTGAGAAAGGAGAATTTTATGCTGGACTGGAATAAGGAAAACGCCTGGCCGTGAGCATGTGTGTGACTAAGCGACATTTCTCTCACTTTAATATCGTCGCTTAAAGCCGCGATTTGAAGCAAAGAATATTTTAAAGGGTTTTATAGGTTAAAATCTCGGCAAAAGAAGAGACTTGCCTGGTGTAGAAACAAGCAATTTCTCACTCGCATTTGCCTTGAAGGGAGAGAAGCACGTAAACTGGAGAAAAGAGATGAAATGTGCGGGATGTGGTTGACGACATTTTAAAGATACGCCTCGGAAATAGAAGAAAATGCAGAAAATAGGACGTGGGATGGAATGAGATGAAATGCGCATCGAGGACACTTTTTGATACACTTTTGATGGGAGAAAAATAGCGCATGTCCTTGGTTTATTCTATTCCTGTGGCGTAATTTCTTTCCATTCATGATTGCGGCTTGAGAGTTAACGGCGGGAGCAAAGGAAGAGTAGGATGTAATGTATTCATGGCAAATTAACAGTGATGTGCGTCTGTTTGTTTTGCAGATGAGAAAAGAATGATACCTTGTTATTTTTGTATATGTCACTTGAGATTTATGTAATTTTGATGCGTTATTTTGATGTGATGTGTGTGTGTGTGTGTGTGTGTGTGTGTGTGTGTGTGTGTGTGTGTGTGTGTGTGTGTGTGTGTGGATGGGTGGGTGGATTTTCGTGTTTGTATGCATGGATTTTGAATACGTAACTCTTCTTTTTTTGCAGTTGCTCTTCTCGTTACTTGAAGGAGACATTTTTCTTGGCCCGATTTCTTGTTATTTCTTGAGAGGATGGACGCAGAAATTATACAAGGCAAGCTCGAAAAATTGTGGCTTCATCCTAGATTCTTCAACAATCGTCCGACTTTGTGTTTGCTTGCATGAGTGTGTGTGTGTGTGTGTATGTGTGTGTGTCAGAGAGAGAGAGAGAGAGAGAGAGAGAGAGAGAGAGAACTTTGCAAACGTCGGCTAAGCAGTTTTCCTTTTTGTGTTTAAGTTTTTTGAAGTTAAGTCTTTTAATCAGCGAGAGACAGAGAGAACTTGGTGCTGTTTCTCTTTTTACACTAATTTTGTTCAAGTGTTAATGTTTATTGTGGTTTCTGGAATATGTAAATGTGTGGATTTGTAAGCACACTCACACACACACACACACACACACACACACACACACACACACACACACACACACACACACACACACACACACACACACACACACACACACACACACACACACACACACACACACACACACACACACACACACACACACACACACACACACACACACACACACACTCTCTCTCTCTCTCTCTCTCTCTCTCTAACCTTTATTCTTTCGTCAACTTAATTTACAAAAAGAATGCCTCAGGGCTGCTGTACATACAATATTCAACAGGTAAGAATTTCCTCGTCTGATTTTACCTGACTTCCATGACAATAAAAATACCCATTAATAACACCAATGTTCGTAGATGTGTCAAGTGAACAAATGTCAAACAACATCGTGGTATAAGAACTATTGCTGTAATCGTGTGTGTGTGTGTGTGTGTGTGTCCTTGCCAGCGTTGCGTGAATAAAAATTAAGTGGATGACTAGATAGGTGAACCTTTTTTGGTGAGGTTGTGTGATGTTATAGTTGTTATATTATGCGCTCGGGTGATGATTACACATTCAACCCAAAAAGTGTTAGTTCGTGACGCTCCGGAGATAAGACAGGACGCAAAAGTACATTGGAATTTACATATTATTGTGTTCTAGACTTAAAATTCTTGTCCATATTTCTTTGGCTATATCATGAGAGAGAGAGAGAGAGAGAGAGAGAGAGAGAGAGAGAGAGAGAGAGAGAGAGAGAGAGAGAGAGAGAGAGAGAGAGAGAGAGAGAGAGAGAGAGAGAGAGAGAGAGAGAGAGAGAGAGAGAGAGAGAGAGAGAGAGAGAGAGAGAGAGAGTATTAGCTAGTATGGATTTCTAAGATCGCGTAAATCGTGAGAAATGCGTTGAATATATGCCATGAAGTGAAAAAAATTACTCTTCGCTTAATACGTAATGTAATGCAGTATAAAGTTATGAAGTTAAGCAGCTTACATTTTACACGCGAACAAAGGTATTTCCCAGTGTATAGTGGCTTGATCTTCATATTTATTACTAATGACGCTTATTGCAAACATATCCATTCACGTGCTTCTGTACCTAACCTTTGTAAACTGTCTCGGTAATGAAATTATGGATGTATTCAGTCTTATCCAATTCCACAGCCGTTTTTTTCATTGTTTGAATTCATGTGCGTATATAAATTAATCATATTTATCTAATAGTCTTATTTTTTTATCTCTTTGCTGAATTGTGTTAAACTTTCATGTCCCAGAGTTGTCTTCTGCTTGTGTTTGTCAAATACCTTACAATTCATTTACTGTTTCTCTAGTTCTGATACATTATCGGAATATATTCCTTGAAAATTTTGGTTATTTTTTCTCCTTTCTCTTTTCGTATAATTATCATCTAGACTTCCGTTAGTGATGTGTAAAATGTGTAGAGTTTTCATGTTCTGATGATTGTTATCGTGTTAATTTCTAACTTAATTTTTTTTTTCATGTTTCAGATTGGGTAAGTTTATTTTTTGCCGCCCATCGTTTTCCGGTTCTCCTTCCGTAAGTGATTGTTTGACTTTTTATTTCTTTTTAATTTATATTCAGAGTTTTGTGAATTCTGGCAATGATAACGTGCGTTTTGTGTTTCCTATATTTATTTAATATTTTTTTTTTGTGCGATATATAACGAATTTTTAATTTCCTATTTCCTCTGGGTTTTCTTCTATTCTTTTATGGAAAAACATTTTTCTGATTTCTTTTCTTTCGGTCATTAGATTGATATATAGGTTGCTTTTAACTCATCTTACTCAAATTTTCGCGTACGTAACCAAACGGCATTTTTAACCCTTTCACTGCTCTGGTTAACGTTGAGGTCACTGTAATAAGTTGTTTAGATGGATATAAAGAAAGAAAATATGCTGCTAATTTGATTTGTCTTAGGTTAAAGACGAGTATGAGAGAATAATGTTGGCACTGAAGGGATTGAAATACATTAGCAACTTGCGTTGTCTACCATAGTATAATGTTTGCTTGTGATAGAAAATTATTTATCAGTTATGCTCGTGCAGCAATAGTTTCGCCAAAAGTTAAACACAGCAGTAATATTTGTTATCTCCTCAGTAATACACTGGCAACCCTGACTGGCCTCATGCGTGACCGAGGATCATATTTCTTGCTGTCTTTATTATGATCCTTAAGCCAATTTTAAGGTCGTGACCCCTAATCATTTTCTGGAGTTTATCTCTAGATTTACTCTCCAAAGGAGATTGTCTCGAAATATGAGACTCTTATCTTAGGTTTCCTGTATTCTCTTTCGTACCGTTTGCTTTTCCACTTTGTTCAAGACATCGCTAATGCAAGAAGTGAAAAATAAGGAAACTGCTTTTGGTTGAAAATGATTGATTCCTTTTACATATACGCACCTTTCCTGTGAACAAAAGAAGAATTAGCATATGGAATGTGTGTTCTTGAATAAAGAAAAATATCTTTCGAATTAAATTCAAATCATCAAATTAATTTATCTTTCTTTTTAAAACCTGGAACATGGCAAAAGCAATCCTTTATCCAGTTATAATGAAAAGATCTTTCTAAAGTATAACTAAGAGAAAGTAATAAAGTTTTACCGTTTGTTTGTAGCGTAATCAAGTGGATACTAAGAATGGAATTATACTCTATTATTTCTCGTTCTGGATCGCTGCAAATTTGTGCTTTGATTTATACAGATCTACCTTGTAATAACCCACCAGTTATTGCAGCAATCAGCGTAATGGGGCAGGTATTAGTGATGTTATGGTTATGAGAGAGATACATGAAGCGAATGACGGCATGCTTGGTGATGGTGAGAGCATAGGTCATAATTAGGATACCGAGGAACAGGATGGCATAACTTTAGTGACATGAGAAGGATACATGAAGTGAACGATGGCTTGTTTAGAAAGAGGGAGGACGGTTCACAATTATATATAAAGAATCTTAGTTTGTATCGTCACTGACAAAAGTGATCGTTGTAAACTATTAATTTTCAGTGAGTTTGTAGGGAGTTTATAAATCTCCATTTAATAGAAAGATAACATACACTTTTACATATGGATGCTCTGTGAGAATAGCCGGTGTCAAACATAGTAATAGTATTTTTTTTTCTACATTGTTAATATAGAAATAGCTCTGACCACCTCCATCATCAACGTTAGTTATGTATTGGATCATAGTGGTGGTGGTGGTATGGCAAGGGCATCGGCAGTGGTGGAGGCAAGATACGATGATGTCAGAGTCAGTCTATTCATAACACACTAGACAAAGGTACACATGTTGAATTTATAATAGTTTATCAGCGTTATTTGTGGCATAAGTACGAGTGGCGGCGGTGAAGGCGGCGGCGGGGACAGCGACGGTGGTGGTAGTGGTGCATATTGGTGTTTGTGGAGGTGAATTCACAGGTTTTTCACGTATAAACAAGGGAATGTAATCTTTAATTCGTTTCCTACTTGTTTTCCTGTATAGTTCGCTTGACGGGTGCTGGAAATGGTAATGCCAAATTATACAAAAGGAGTATTTCTCAATAATTCACGCAATATATATTCAGTCATATCTTGTGAGGTAAGGTAAGTAATTTGTCGTGGATTATAGCTTTGTAGTAATTCCTTATAAACATTTCCTTCACATTAAACTATTATTTTCAAAGGTCAAAGAGATGATTAGCTTGGTTCTCACTGGGTTTTTCTTATTGATCTTGCAAGGCCAGTGTTTAATTACCACTGCACTTATGAAAATTCTCTTAAAATTTCTTGTAATTTTCAACATAACACAATACAAAATTTGAAAGTTTTTAAAATATTGTGCAGTGTGTCAATTTTTTTTCAGCGCTATGATGTGTCGAACGTTCCTGGAAGATAGCAAATATTAACACCAAGTAAAGAAAAAAAAAATGTGAGGAGATTCTGAGAAACGTAGATAGGAAAAAAAAAAGGATGAATATTTAATTTCCCCCTAATGCCAATAGTCTCTCTCTCTCTCTCTCTCTCTCTCTCTCTCTCTCTCTCTCTCTCTCTCTCTCTCTCTCTCTCTCTCTCTCTCTCTCTCTCTCTCTCTCTCTCTTGCTCTTATGATTCTTTTCTCGCCGTCTGACGCAAATCTGGAAACTTTGTTTTTACCTCGGAAACTTTGCGTCCGACTGGTTCTTTTTTTCATAATTTTTCTCTCCTTTTTTTTTTTATCTTGGGTTACGTCCAAACTCAATTTAATTCGTGCCATTAGGGGTGGTTTTGTACCTGGTAATAAAACTACCACGGTTGGAACATTTTCTGCGTTCCATTAGATCATTATTTTGAACGTTACGTATAAAAGTTTTTTTTTTTTTCATCCACTATGTAATTCTTCTAATTATGGATACACACGAGAAAATGTTCATAGTTTGATGGCATTAAGCGTCTATGAAAGCGACAGAGAGAGAGAGAGAGAGAGAGAGAGAGAGAGAGAGAGAGAGAGAGAGAGAGAGAGAGAGAGAGAGAGAGAGAGAGAGAGAGAGAGAGAGTTTGATTTACAGACATACAAAGGACAGACATTTTGCTGTAATGGTCATCCTCTTTCTGGTTGGCTCTTGTCGTGCGTGTACTGTATCAGGGTATTGTGTTGCGTACCGGTTCTTATAATGAAATAATTAGTTTTGACATGAGTTTCTTTGGATTTTCATTGATTCTTTTTGTCGATTCTCGCTAACTTTTAAGAATAATTTAGAGTTTTGTTTGTTGTTATTTTCATTATTGTTGTTGTTGTTGTTGTTGTTGTTATCATAGACAGACTACTTTGTTAACGCGGAGTAATGTAATGATCTGTATATGGTGTACTGGGCCTGTGTATTGTTCCACTACCCCAAGGGACGCCACGCTCTGTCTGGTTCCTAACGCAGCTTAAGGGACAGGCTCACGCTCTGTGTGGCAATCAGCTTGCCTTCTTTAACTGGCCCTCCTGTCCTGCACAGCCAGTCTAGTTCTACAGTCTACTGTCTACAGTCACACTCCAGTGTGTAGACTGTAATTATACATCATCACGCTTGCTACAAGCTCCATCTAGCCGCTACCGATTACAAGTCTCTCTCTCGTCGCCGGCTACTTCTCAAGCTTTCCACGGCCGCTCGCTACCAAGCTACCAAGCCTCCAGTACAATTTGTATCCTACAATAAACACAGAGAAACTCCCCCAGTGTTTCTCTTCAGCCACACCAGAACATATTGATGGTGCCAGCGGTACCAGGACATTGTTGTTGTTGTTGTTGTTGTTGTTGTTGTTGTTGTTGTTGTTGTTGTTGTTGTTGTTGTTGTTGTTGTTGTTGTTGTTGTTGTTGTTGTTGTTGTTGTTGTTGTTGTTGTTGTTGTTGATATTATCATTATTATCATTGTTATTATTATTATTATTATTATTATTATTATTATCATTATTATTATTATTATTATTATTATTATTGTTATTATTATTATTATTATTATTATTATTATTATTATTATTATTATTATTATTATTATTATTAGTTATTATCAATTATTATTATTATTATTATTATTATTATTATTATTATTATTATTATTATTATTATTATTATTATTATTATTATCATTATTATTGTCATCATTATTATTATCATCATCATTTGTGAATATTTCATTTTTTTTTTCTAGTGATTACTTAAAGGTCTGTTTAGCATAAGCGAATGTTTCAAGGTTCCTTTTTTTATAAGCTTTGTTAACATTTATCCATTATTTCAAGTTTACTTAATTTCTTGCTCTGACATCAAGTTTCTTGATTTTTTTACTGTTCTTTAAATTTTCGTTAAATTTTTGTGATTACTAACTGAAACGCAGAGCGAAATTATAGACTTTGTTTCTTCATTTCCATTTTCTTTCCATTATTCTTTTTAACTAAACAAGAGTGTTTTCACCTCAACAGAAGTGGTATTTCTGAAAATTCGCTCTTCCTTCAAAGAATCTGAGAGGTGATAACATAATTTCTGTCTCTACCTGTGTAGCGATCTCAAACAAAATAGCAGTGATCTACTTCAGAAGTCGAAAATGATATGGTCAAAATAAGGTTAAAACATTGTAGTATTATTTTTATTTTTCATACTCTATAAAAAGTAGATGTTATGTAGATGTTATGGTTTTCGTTTTATATTTGAAGGAAACGAATGTTGAATGGATTAATTACTGAAAGCCTAAAGGGCAAAATTTGTGGACTCCAGTCTTTACTAGAATGTCGATAAATAAACCGTATATGAATCTTAATACTTATTTCCTAAAATTCCCTTATGAGTTATTTATTTTTTTTTTATACCATGTATGAAGTTAAGAATATCGAATCTCATTTTAAAGGCATTTTTTTTCTCTTTTTTTCTTTATAATTTATTGAAAAATAGAAAGCTAAAACTTGTGAAGATTTCCTTTGCTACAACTTAGAAAAGGAAACCTGGAACTTCCCTCCTTACTATACTTTCTGGGTGATTAATCCTGCAAAGTTTGTTTACATTTTACCATTCGAAGTTTAAAGTACTTGTGAAATTACCTCATTGACCTGCTGTAAGTTGCACGCCGTCAATATGCCATTCTGCAGTAACGATGTTGTGGCTAAGCAAGAGTTGAGAGTCGATGCAGTGGTAGCACTCTCCTCTCCGTGGCTGCCTGCCAACGAAAAGTCTGAGTTCTGATTCTGCAATGATTTGTTTTAACACTTTATGAAATATTACCGTGATATTTTTATACGGTTTCATGTTTATTCCTTATTTATCTTTGTGTCAGAGAGAGAGAGAGAGAGAGAGAGAGAGAGAGAGAGAGAGAGAGAGAGAGAGAGAGAGAGAGAGAGAGAGAGAGAGAGAGAGAGAGAGAGAGAGAGAGAGAGAGAGAGAGAGAGAGAGAGAGAGAAAAGAGGAATAAGACTGAAACAAAAACTTCATTAAAAGAAAAATAAATTTCTGAAAAAGACTGGAGCGACGGTATTAATTGATCTGTGGTGAAGAACCCGCGGCTTTTCTGTCTCGTCCTTTGAGAGAATCCCAAAATAAAGAGATATATAAAAACAGATAAATAATTAAATAAAAGAAAGGACTGCTCGTAAAAATATGATATTGAGGTTGTATGAATCAATGAAATCCTTGAGCACATGAATATGATTCCTGGAAATCAAAAGACAGTCGAACCACTGCTTCATTTAATCATGAATCCACTGATTTGCACTTTTTGTTACCGCTCGTGTCCTAGCCTCCTTCATCACCTCCATCTGGCGACACATCCTCTCGTGCGGTGCTCTTTTTTCATCGTTGAGACTTGGATCACCGATGCCAGCCGCCTCAGACTTCTTCCTCTTCCTTCTGCCGCGCCTGACGGGGACCAATAAATCATCGCTGCGACAAAGAAATGAAACCATAATATTCTCTCAGTGCCAGCTGGAATAGAGGGGACGGATGAGAAGCGAGGGGGAGAACCGTTAGGGGAGATTTGTAAAGCCCTCTCGGGAAAAAAAAAAGGATAGCACGTAAGGTTTGGTGAAGCCTACGAGACAGTTGGTTAGGGGCTGGTAGGGTTTGCTGGCTCTGCTAAAGAGAGACGTAGAATCGTGAACGCTGAAAAAATGAGAGTATTCAAGAACTGGCTGTCTCTGCAGGATACATATAAGACAACTGAATGACTGGCAGTGAAGATGAAGATATGACCTCTGTGAAACGCTGTGGAGGGTGGCGGAGAGAAGTTTGTGAGTCAATCGATATCGGGGACTGAATGGAAACACTTGCCTCTGATTGCTGTTAGGTAGCATCCATAATTCTTCCTCTATGTCTGGACCTCAAGCTGTAAACGAGGACTGGAGACGCTCTGGCATTAGTTATTAATACTTGTTAGGTATTATTGATGCTTAGGTTTGTGTTGCGTAGGTATGAGGGATGGTGAACGGTGCAGCTCTCATAAAGGCTAACAAGGACAGTCTTCCCGTTTGGACGAGTGGACGTGCTAACAAGCTCCCGTGTGAGATGATGAAGGTAGGTAGCGAGGAGGTAGGGAGGACAGAGTGAGGCCGAGGGAACTGAGGTATCTGAATATGAGCGCTGGGACTGGTAAGAAGATTGTGGGAAGGAGAGCAGAGTAGGAATATGGATTTTGATGTGTGGATGGAATAAAGATAAAGGGGAGAAATATGGGGTGAACAAATATATGGAAGGACTATGGGTTTTGAAGTGTGGAGGGATGCCGAAAGTGTGCTATAAAGAAGTATATAAAAGAGAAACATGAGTCTCCGAGTGATGAAAAGAATGTGGGAGGGATAAAGAAAACACACGTATCTTAAAACCTAAAGTTAAAAGAAAAATAAAGAAAGGAAAAAGAATATATAAAAGGAACATGAATATCGAAATGTGAGAGTGAAGAAAATGGAGAAATAGAGAAGACGAAAGGGAAAATATAGGGTGTATCAAGTATAAGTGGGAGAAAATAAGGAAAAACGTATTGGAGGGAGGGAGAAGAGGTAATAGAAAATACAACCTGTTTGGGAAGGGAGTGGAGAGAGAACAAAAAAAAAAAGAAAGTATTACTGAGGAGCAGGAGAGAGAGGAGAGAAGAAGGAAAAATGTATGGGAGGAAGTTGAAGAGGTATAGGGAAGTACAGGAAGTGTGGGATGGGATTGGTTAAAGAAAAAAAAAAAAAAAAACATATGGAAAGAAATGAAGAATGATAACACGAGAAGGATGGAATAAGAGTGAGGTTGGAATGAAGAAGGGCACTCTTATATGGGAGGGGAGAAAAGATGGTTGGTATTGATTGTAGCTTGGGAAAGAGGTGGAGTGAAGGGGAGGGAAGGGAAATTAAGGTGCAGAGATTCAATGGTCTTGCAGTTCTTAAAAGTGGCAGGTCAAGGGGATGGACTCGCGTCTCTCTCTGATGTTCGATTAATTACCGTAATTATTGTCATTATAACTTTGGTTCCTTGACTAAGATGAAATTCACTAATGAGCCATAGGGTGAAGAAGATTTTTTCTCCTCTTTTTCCCTCTTTCCTCTTCTTTCTCTCCAATCCTTTTTGCCTTTGATCCTCTCTCAAGCCTCATATTGATCTATAAAATTCTACTCATCTCATTTTATCCCTCTCTTATTACTATACTTCAACAAATATCTCATAATGATTTTCTCTTCCATTTTCTACACATTTTTCTCCTCCGTCACCTTCCCTTCTTCCTCGTGTTCGTCATCATATTCCATTTCTTTCCTCTTTCACATTTTTCTTGTCCCCGTCCATCTCCTGTCCTCCTCCTCCTACTCCTCCTTCTGCTGCGTCTAGTCTCCCTCCTCCTCCTCTTCTTCCTCCTCCTCCTCGTAATTGATCTTACATATATATAGGGGGAAGGGAAGGGGAGGAGCGCGTGCCCTTCATTGTTTATATTTAACGAAGCTTGTGATGTCTTCCTTGTTAGAGCACCTCGCTAGTTTTATGTAGCGACCCGCCCTCTTTCCCTCTCCCTCTACCTCCTGCCCAGTGTGAACCAGCCTTGCCTTTACGGTTATTTTCCTATTGAAGCTTTTTTTCTTTTTCACAACAACCTTTTGCTGTTCATGCTCCATTGATAAGCTCTCCAATATTTTTGTGAATATTCTAATCTCTTCAGAACATCTTCTCTTGTACATCCTTTTATTGTTTTTCTCTTCTTTACTGACATTTTCCATTTTCTTTTTGTGTTATTTATGTGTTGTTTTATCTCTGTTTTCTATCCTTTGCATGTTTTCTCCCTCCTCTTTCTCCTTCTCCTTCTTCTCTACCTTCTTCCTCCTCTGTCTTGTCCTTCCTTGTGTTTCTTTCTTTTTTTCTTTGCCTTTCATCTTTTATTCTCTTCCCTCGTCCTTCTTTTATGGTCGTTTCTTCCCTTCCCAGGCCTCCTTGTCTACTTTCCCTCTTACTCTGTTCTCTGTTGTTTGCCGCCTTTCCAACACTTGCTTTCTCTTTTTATTTTTTTATTATGCACATTGTTTTTATAGTTGTTATTGTCATTGCTACCATCTTTCTTCTTTTCTCCTTCTTTACAATTTTTTTCATCCGTGTTACGTTATTTCTCTGTCTGTATCTCTCTCTCTCTCTCTCTCTCTCTCTCTCTCTCTCTCTCTCTCTTTCATCACATCGTCTGCAAATCTGCTGTTGTTGTTGTTGTTGTTGTTGTTGTTGTTGTTGTTGTTGTTGTTGTTGTTGTTGTTGTTGTTGTTGTTGTTGTTGTTGTTGTTGTTGTTGTTGTTGTTGTTGTTGTTG
>NC_059302.1:8168424-8185924 GCF_017591435.1 Portunus trituberculatus | reverse complement strand
ACACACACACACACACACACACACACACACACACACACATTACAATTCAATCCCTTTTCTCCATATCCAACAACGTCCCTTCCATTTTTATCTTCATTTATTACTCTTATTTAGGAATTTCTGTTTCTCTCATCTTTCTGTGCTCTCACCATATTTCCATTTTCCTTTTAATGATATTTTCTTTTGTTCCTCCTCCTCCTTTTCTTACATCTTTCCTTTCTGCCATCACCACCATCACCACTTTTACTCCTATGTTCCCTTCCTGCTATATTCGGTTCCCAACACACCTGCCACATTTAAGTCTTCACTCTTATCTCTATTGCTCCTAGTTACCTTTTCCAGCACCACAACACGTCTTCTCCTCCGGTCTCATTAAGTTGAGTATATAGAAAGGCTCTGATCTCTCACCACGACTATTTTTCAAGGCCATAGAGATGACTAGCGGCGTTTTCAAGATTATTTTTACACTTAATAATGTAGAAATCACGTTAATCTTTCACTAGAACCATAAAAATACATTAAAAAGAACTTGTGTAGATCTGAAACAAAGACTTTTCAAGTAGTGAAGGCAAAGCAAAAGAAGTGTTTGAGAATATGAACCTTAAGATACACTGGGACAAAGGTACCTGAACACAAAAGTAAATATGGTAACTAGCAGGAAGAAAACATTAATTACCCATGACACGCTGACACCCGGAGCATTAGAGGAGTGAGGTGCCTTCCTTATTTTGGCTGTAAAAGTACTCATATATTAATTAGATGCAGGTATTTTACATAGGAATTCTCTCTCTCTCTCTCTCTCTCTCTCTCTCTCTCTCTCTCTCTCTCTCTCTCTCTCTCTCTCTCTCTCTCTTGTCCTTTAGTTAATTACCACGGATAAAGTGTAATAAATAATCCTGCTGTTTTTCCTTTCTCTCCACTCTTTCGTGTTCAAACGGGATGTATAGGTGAAGGTATGCCATTAAGCAGAGGCAAATATTGAGATACATAATAACAGCGATGGTGATATTAATGAGAGTAATAGCAGTCGTGTAATTAATGAGTAATGCTTAATGATGATAATAGTAATGATAACCTGTATTTGTGTGTTTCGTATGTGTAATTTGATGAGCAGATTATAGTTTCATGTTTATTATTCTCATTTTTTTTTTCATATATACATTGTTATTTTGTTTCATCATCTTTCGAGGTTTGTTATATAAATGAGAGTTTAATGACATGTTTTATTCAGCTTTTATTCTCTCTCTCTCTCTCTCTCTCTCTCTCTCTCTCTCTCTCTCTCTCTCTCTCTCTCTCTCTCTCTCTCTCTCTCTCTGACCAAGCATACTAATTTTACCGTTTCTTTCTCTTATTCTCTTCTGTTTCTCTTTATTCTTTTTTTTTAATATGTATATCTATTCTGACCATCCTCTCTCTCTCTCTCTCTCTCTCTCTCTCTCTCTCTCTCTCTCTCTCTCTCTCTCTCCCTGGCAGTGATTTTTTTCTACTACCAGTCGTATTCTACCGATCACCGCTCCTGCACCAATCAGCGCGCGTCATAACACAAGAAGCAGCCAAACACGGATTTTAAATATCTCTTCCTAGATCCTGAGCCAGAGAGAGAGAGAGAGAGAGAGAGAGAGAGGGAGAGGGAGATGGAAAGGGAGAGAAAGAGAGAGTGGGGAATATAGTATGAAAGAGCAAATCAGAAAATGTAGGTAAATATCAGAAAAATAAGCAAAAAAGTAAAAATGCAGAAGAAAATAGGAATATAGGATAGAAGGATTAACCAGAGAGAGAGAGAGAGAGAGAGAGAGAGAGAGAGAGAGAGAGAGAGAGAGAGAGAGAGAGAGTGTTTACATGCTTTTGCCCTCACGCTCTTTGAGTTTTGTAGGTAAGTCGGCAGGTAAAATAAATACACTCGGTAAACATCACGATAATCCTCTTTGGTATCTTGAAAGCCAGCGAGCGCTCCACGAAGGAAATATGTAAGAGGAGGAGAAGAGGATACAAGTCAGGTAGGATGAAGGAAAAAAAAAAAAAACATAGGTAGCTGAAAATAACCTTAGTCAATCTGGTAAACATGAGGTATAACAAACTCCTAGCTTTAGATATATAAGTCGTAAGAAATATGTAAGAGGAAGAGAAGAGGATAGAAGTCAGTGAGGATGAATGTAAAAAAAAAAAAAAAAAACATAGGTAGCTGAAAATAACCTTAGTCAATCAGGTAAACATATAGGTATAACAAATTCCTACCTGTAGATACGTAGCTCTTAAAAAAAAAAAGTGTGAGGAAGAGAAGGGAATAGAAATGAGTGTGGATGAAGATAAAAGAAAAAAAATAGGTAGTTGAAAATAACCTTAGCCGATTAGGTAAACAAAAAGGTAAGTAATTCCTACCTGTAGATACGAATAGGTCTTAAGATATATGTGAAGTCAGTGAGGATGAAGATAAAAAAAAAAAAAAAATAGGTAGCTGAAAATAACCCTACTCGATCAGATAAACAGAAAGAAGTTTAATTCCTACCTGCAGATATGCGTATAGGTCTTCAAAATCAGCTTAAGCACTTATGACCTGTAGCGTTTATTTTTCCTTTTTAATGAATTATTGAAAGATTATTCCGCGTCTTTCACAATGGAGCGTCCCTTTCCTTGCCTTTCATTCCAGAACCTGTATTCCCTGCGCCATTCTCTTTCTCCTTTATCTTTTGTTCAGAAACTGGAGCATCCCAAGTTAGAGAAAAATAATCATCTGTCTTAGAGCTTATAACGCAAATACCAATGAAAAAATGACTTAATTAGCCTCGGAACTGAATGTCTTTATTTTATACCCTTATTTTGAAGCGAGTAAAAAAGTTAAGGGGTATTATTTTCAGGTGCCAGTTAGTGTTGAGCGAGGAATTAATGTATGCAGTCAAGTTTGAGCCAACGTGTGAGTGAGAAATCATATAAACTGGAGCAGGTTGTCCAGAATTGTGAATTTCCGATCGTCTGGTTGAGCTGCAAAAGAGAATAGAATGCAGACAGATAGATAGATAAATTAATGAAATTGATAGATTAATAACGATCGATAGTAAGATAAAGATAAATGGAGAGATGCAAAAGATAGATTGAGAGAGAGAGAGAGAGAGAGAGAGAGAGAGAGAGAGAGAGAGAGAGAGAAAGAGAGCGAGCGGTGTGATAGCTATGGGAGAGAAATAGCTTTTATAATGGAAGTAACGGAAGTCTCTCTCTCTCTCTCTCTCTCTCTCTCTCTCTCTCTCTCTCTCTCTCTCTCTCTCTCTCTCTCTCTCTCTCTCTCTCTCTCTCTCTCTCTCTCTCTCTCTCTCTCTCTCTCTCTCTCTCTCTCTCTCTCTCTCTCTCTCTCTCTCTCTCTCTCTCTCTCTCTCTCTCCCCCTTTAGCCTATCGTGAACAATGGTAGGTTAGCAAGAACACAAACACACACAAACACAGATATATAGATAGATAGATAGATATTTTATTGGCCACAGCAAACAGATAATACCAATGGATTGTACATAATAGTATCACATAATCTACAAGATAATGTTAAATTATTATCATTCCCATCATCTAGACATAAATACTTGAGAAATATATATTCTTAGGACCCTTGTTTATAAAATATATATAAACAATCACATCCATGACATCTACACACACACACACACACACACACACACACACACACACACACACACACACACACACACACACACACACACACACACACACACACACGCACCGCGTAGTGTAGTGGTTAGCACGCTCGACTCACAATCGAGAGGGCCGGGTTCGAATCCCGGTAAGCGGCGAGGCAATGTGTGGCCCCTGTTCACCTACCAGTAAATAGGTACGGGATGTAATTCGAGGGGTTGTGGCCTCGCTTTCCCGGTGTGTGGAGTGTGTTGTGGTCTCAGTCCTACCCGAAGATCGGTCTATGAGCTCTGAGCTCGCTCCGTAATGGGAAGACTGGCTGGGTGACCAACAGACGACCGAGGTGAATCATACGCACACACACGCACACACACACACACACACACACACACACACACACACACACACACACACACACACACACACACACACACACACACACACACACACACACACACACACACACACACACACACACACACACACACGCGTACGTACAGTTGGTCGTTAGAGCGCGTGCATATAAAAATGTAAAAGACAAGAAAGGGTAAAGGAAATGAAAGAGATGGATGAGGAAAAGGGTGAGGAAGAAAGGAGGAAGAGGAGGATTAGGAGGTTTCCATGTTAATGAAATAATTCACATAAGATTTTTGCTGCAAGACAGGAGAGAGAGAAAAAAATGAGGTGATATGGTAAGAGTTTCCTTGTCTGCGTGGTTTGGAAGGCATTGGAGGGAAAAAGGGAGGGAGGCAAGAATGATGAGAGAGAGAGAGAGAGAGAGAGAGAGAGAGAGAGAGAGAGAGAGAATGTTTCACTCCCAGCGTATTGACTTATTAGAAAAAAAAGTGCATTTTTACTCTTTTTTTTTTTCGGATGTTTGTCTAGTGAAGCTTTGGCGAGCGTGCCTGAGCCTCGTTATTGCCACACAGCACACCACCGGCAGCCAGGATGCGGGTGGCGGCTGCCCAACCCCATGGTCGTGATACCAATCTCTGCAATGCTTTCACTTGCCTCTGAAAAAAAAACCCGTTAGACGAACCTTCTCTCTCTCTCTCTCTCTCTCTCTCTCTCTCTCTCTCTCTCTCTCTCTCTCTCTCTCTCTCTCTCTCTCTCTCTCTCTCTCTCTCTCTCTCTCTCTCTCTCTCTCTCTCTCTCTCTCTCTCTCTCTCTCTCTCTCTCTCTCTCTCTCTCTCTCTCTCTCTCTCTCTCTTTTGTCTTTTCTCTCCTTTGTTACACTTACTCTGCGTATTCATTGTTTGTGAGGCTAGTTCTCTACGGAAGGTGTTTGGCGAAATGTATGATTCTCTTTCTGTGATACTCCTTCATTCCTATATTTAAGACTGCTATTATTTTAACTTCGTCAGTATCTCATCATTTTATCTTTTAATTTATTTTCCTATATATAGAATGGTTGTTCGTCTGTCTTCTTTACATATTCATCTATCGACATATGTGTTGCCGGTCCAAACTTATTCTATTATGCCGAGACGAGAACGTTGATCTTGCTAGTCTTGGTTTATTGATGTTCTGAAGATAGACGTGCGAGTGATAAGTGTAATAGAAGAAGACGGGGATGAGAGTAAGATGAAAACAGATGATCCACTGAGGAGAGAGAGAGAGAGAGAGTGTGTTCCATCATTTATCAAAATCTATATAGTTTAACTTCCCACTGTGGTCTTGAATGCTTAATTTATTTCGGCACCTTTTCCTGCCACGACGCATTGTTCTATTGTGTTGGTGCTTCTGGGAACGTGACAAATGCCTACGTTTGCCCTTTCGATCTTTGTTGGTATTGCGTCGTAACTGACAGCAACATCGCCGCTAATTAATGAATACTTTTACTTGGAACTCTTTTTACTAACAGTCACGAGAACAAACATATTTCTAAACCCTCTCCTGTATCTATTTTCCTCTTGCATATATAGCCACGTCACCACAATACGGTTTAATAGACGTGTAAAAAGATCATATAATATAGAGATCACGTTTGTATTACACATGTATGGTAACTTTACTCATGTGTTTTCATCTCCTGATTCAATATTATTATTATGCTTTGAAATTAGATAAAGGTCATGCTTAAGTATAGCCGAAGGGAGGAATAAGTGAGAAGGATGTTGAAATGTAATTGATGAATGAGGGTTGACGGACACTTGAAGGGAGAAAACACTGTAAACTAATAGAAGGGATGAATGATTGAATTACGGTGTTGCCTTCATGAGAGAGAGAGAGAGAGAGAGAGAGAGAGAGAGAGAGAGTAATAGACGATAACTGGACACTATGCTGGAGAATGAGGACAGTTCAGTAATGGTTCTGATACGTGTTGGATGAACGAGACGAGCTTAATGGTTCACTGCACGCTATATTATGATGTCTAGAGTGAATAGCCAGCTTGATATTCACTTTGTTGGGGGCACACACACACGCACACACACACACACACACACACACACACACACACACACACACACACACACACACACACAGGTTGTCTTTCTTCTACGTCTCCATCGTGGTCCTCCTTTTAATAACCGGCACATTTTAAGTCAATAGCTTCGAAATTTGAAGGATGCCTGATTACTCCGGAGAATAAGTCAACAATCCACGAACCTAACCAAACTTATAGAACCAAACCTTTTCAAAAGAGAAGAATAATTATTTTTCCCTAGTTTCTGTCGAAGGGGAAGGGGAAGTAGGAAGTTGACAAAGATTTTTTCAGAAAGAGAGAGAGAGAGAGAGAGAGAGAGAGAGAGAGAGAGAGAGAGAGAGAGAGAGAGAGAGAGAGAATGTATTGAAATCATAGTGGTGTACATACCTGTTAGTATTATTACCATATTGTTTTTTTAGTGTATATAGTGCCACAATTTTTAGCAACAAGATGGACCCATACGTATGTTATTCATGGAAAGCCGATCAGCTCATTAAATAATCGCTCACATAAACATTTTGCAGCAACAAGCCTAATATAGAACGTACTTTTTTTTTATTAACTGAATGATATATTTCAACAGTGCGACCCAACATATTATTTTCTTATCTTTTTCACTGAATATCACATCTGACATTATGTTCTCATCATAACCATTGGTCTCGTTCTTTTGAGCTTTGCCTTCTCGTGTATATACTCGTAATATTCTCGTTCACTTCTTTAATAAAGCTGGAAAACCGTCAAGGGCCAGAGAGGGTCAGTTGATTTCTCAAGAGTGTTTTCTTCATTGCTGATACTGCATTCCTGCTAAACTGTCACTGGGATACAAAGTACACCTTGAAAGCCTCAGGAGCTTTTTTAATGAAATACCTAAGTAGGACGGCAAAGCGTTTAGATACACAGGTCATTGCCTTCAAAGATTTTTATCTGAGCCTCACATAAGTCTTAAAAATCTCAGTAAAAATGGGAGGATGCTCAATTTGTTCACCTTGTTTTCAGCCTGGCAACTTTTGGTTAACTTGTCTTGCCATGCTTTTACTTTAATACTTTTCCTTTTTCTTTTCTTCAAGCCAATTTTAGTTTTCCTTCCCTCTTACTTCCCACTTTCCTTCCTTTCTTCCTTCCTTCCTTCCCTCCTCTAATATCTTCAGTCGTGTTTCTCTGGCAGGAAGTTTCAATACATTCTGGCCTTCACCCTCGCTTTGTGTCTATCTCAGTCTCTCCCCTCACAGTTTCTTATAACATCCCAGCATTACCACATTGAAGAAATACTAATCTAAAGCTCCATCTTTTTCTCTTCGTGTATGTTCCGCTCCACATGTTTTTTTTTCAGGTCTGCCTCTTTTTTTTTTAAGTCTTCACCCTCCTCCGGCCCCTCTGCTCTAGATCCACACATTTGCTTCCTCTCGTCCCTCTTACACATGTTGCCCTTCCAGCGTGCACGTGTCCCCCTGCCCTGCCTCTCTGCATATGCATGTCCACAGTTATTCCTTTTGCTGCCCCTACCTCGGGAAGCAGCCCTCTCTTGCCCAATGCCTTTCTCAGGAACGCTGCTGTACACACCTCTGTTTGGCCTACGCTTTTGCTCTCTCTCTCTCTCTCTCTCTCTCTCTCTCTCTCTCTCTCTCTCTCTCTCTCTCTCTCTCTCTCTCTCTCTCTCTCTCTCTCTCTCTCTCTCTCTCTCTCCTGTTAAAATGTCCTTGAAACACGACCCTTGAGATTTCTTCCTCTTGAAATGCCTAATTGCGCACCAGTGAGAGAGAGTGAGAGCGAGTGGGAGAGTGAGAGTGACGCAATGAATTGAGCGCTCGGTGAGTATGTGGAAAAAAGATATCGAGGCGGTGCAGAGTGAGAGCAGCGCTGGGGAGGAGAGGAGAGGGAGAGGGAGGGAGAATGGGAAAGTGGATTACAAAAAAGATCAGGGTGAGGTGAAATGCGCAGGTAAGAGGAGCGAAGTTGAAGGAAAATGAAAAAGAGCGACACACATGAAAGTGAAAATAAGGTTCCAGTGTTGGCTTGTTCCTTTTGCAGTAACTTTGTGTGTGTTTGTTTTTTTTCTGTCACTCTCTCTCTCTCTCTCTCTCTCTCTCTCTCTCTCTCTCTCTTTTCTGTTTATTTCCAGTTAGCTGTAACTTTGCATGGAATAGGAGAGAGAGAGAGAGAGAGAGAGAGAGAGAGAGAGAGAGAGAGAGAGAGAGAGAGAGAGAGAGAGAGAGAGAGAGAGAGAGAGAGAGAGAGAGAGAGAGAGAGAGAGAGAGAGAGAGAGAGAGAGAGAGAGAGAGAGAGAGAGAGAGAGAGAGAGAGAGAGAGAGAGATATTCATCATGCCATTTCATTCTTGGTGATTCTTACTGTATACTCTCTCTCTCTCTCTCTCTCTCTCTCTCTCTCTCTCACACACACACACACACACACACACACACACATTCTATTGGTAAAGGTTAATTCTTATTGACTGGTGATGGCGTTAGTTATGAGAGAGTTAGGTCTCCACTCTGAAACTCTTCCTTGCCTTTTCCCTTTCCTTGAGTCCTCACGGGAGTCTCAGGATGTTTGGCTCCAGGATACTCTGCTAAAGTCTTGGGAATGAAGTTCGAACATTTGATTGAGTTCTTATAGTGAGTAAAAAAGTTGGATGCTATTGACTAAGGAAAGTGTGTGTGTGTGTGTGTGTGTGTGTGTGTGTGTGTGTGTGTGTGTGTGTGTGTGTGTGTGTGTGGTGCAGTCGTGAGTCTCCTCCGCCCGCCGTGTTTGTCGAGGCGTGGAGGTAATTAGCCAGCTAGACTGTCTCCTGATTAAGTATTGACACTCATCCTGGCCTTGCCCTCTCAAAGTCTCTTCTTCTTTATTCTTCCCCTCCGTTGCTCCTTAACTCTCTCTCTCTCTCTCTCTCTCTCTCTCTCTCTCTCTCTCTCTCTCTCTCTCTCTCTCTCTCTCTCTCTCTCTCTCTCTCTCTCTCTCTCTCTCTCTCTCTCTCTCTCTCTCTCTCTCTCTCTCTCTCTCTCTCTTAACTCTTTCATTCTTCACAGCATTTACAGAGGAATGGCTCAAACGTTTGACCTTCTCTCAAGTAATACTGTTTGGTTAAACCCTCGCAACATACCTCACATAATTTAACATGGTAAGTGGCTGGGAATACTCCTCCTGAACCTTTCCTCTTTGAGTTTTTCTTATAATTTCTAGACCCAAAGCATATATAGATTTTTTTGTTATTTTCTTTTCTAAATCACTACTTATACTCTTTTAGGTTTCTATGGAAGTTTGGTTTACATAGCGTAGTCGTTAGGGAAGGTAACTTTTATTTTCATTATGTCCCTTCTCCTGTTCTCCTTTATAGCGGCTGGGACTCGCAAAGTATTGGTATTTTTGCTATACATTTGCTGCGTTCCCGGGGCTGAGCGTTTCCGTGAATAATACATGTGAAGGCGTACCCAATTCCTCGGAACACTTTGAAGGACTTGTCGAGGGTTTTTCATCAGAGTTGTTTGGTTTACCCTTATCTACTGTGTCTATATTACTTTTTTAATCATCGTTTGAAGCTTAAAAGTAGCACATCTATTCGAAATGTCACCCTAGGCAGGAAGAACGTGCTCAGATCTACTACTTTGATTTGACATCCTCTTTGCAGACACATATTCATTGCTGTTTACGTTTCTTTTCCCTTCTGTCAGCTGTGTCGTAACCTTCCTTAACCTACTAGTATACGTGCTCATATCTAAAAAAATCATTGTTTGCTGTCTTTCTTTCCGGTCAGTGACTTTAGCATGCTGATAAGAGTAAGCTTAACCCCTTCAATACTTTGACACATTTTTACCTTGAGACTCTTTGTATGATTAGATCATTTTATTGACATTAGGAAAGGTCTATTGCGATCAGAAGATTAATGGCCACAGTGTTCATTATTTTAATCCCTAAATAAGTTTCTGTAGCTGTATGAAATCACCAAATTGTAAAGAGAATCAATATGAAATCGCATCATAGCACTGAAAGGGTTAAACGTGAATGTTATCATAATCCACGCTCTCTATGTCTTGTAAATTGGTTTTATAACATTGATTTTTCTTTGCTGCTCTCTTCATATCTCGTTACACATTTCTTATTATGTTTTGTGTGCTCAGAGTTAGCTGCGTACCACGGAATATCAATACTGTCTGTGTGTGTGTGTGTGTGTGTGTGTGTGTGTGTGTGTGTGTGTGTGTGTGTGTCATTAAGTTTCCCTGCAGCTGTGTCCTTCCTTCTTCTTTATAGTGAGGCATTGTGCATTCTTTCTTCCCCTCCACATGATGTAGACACAAAGTTTACTTACTCCAAGCCAACTATTTTTATTTTTATTTTTCTTTATTTTTTCAGTGAGTCTTGTTTCACAATACTAAAGGTCCAACTTTGCTTTAACCGGCAAGTTGTCTTCAACCTCACTTCTTTTTTTATATATTTTTTTTATTCCTTTATCTCTCTCTCTCTCTCTCTCTCTCTCTCTCTCTCTCTCTCTCTCTCTCTCTCTCTCTCTCTCTCTCTCTCTCTCTCTCTCTCTCTCTCTCTCTCTCTCTCTCTCTCTCTCTCTCTCTCTCTCTCTCTCTCTCTCTCTCTCTCTCTCTCTCTCTCTCTCTCTCTCTCTCTCTCTCTCTCTCTCTCTCTCTCTCTCTCTCTCTCTCTCTCTCTCTCTCTGTAGCAGCTCATTTTTCTCGTCTTCCACCGTTTTCTCCTTTCCTTATGTTCTTGCTTCCCTTGCCTCTCCTCCTACTCCTCATCATTCTTCCTCTGTTTCTCTCCTGTCTTTCTAAGTTTCATTCTCTTTCTCCTGCTTTTTCAGTTAATCGCCGTCTGCGTTTTTGTTCTCATCTTCCTGGTCCTCTTTTTCGTCGTTGTTTTCGTTGTTGTCTTTGCCCTTGTTTCTCCTTTCTACTCTTCCTCCTCTACTGATACCTCTATTACTGCTGCTC
Organism: Portunus trituberculatus; assembly: GCF_017591435.1. Classification (NCBI taxonomy): domain Eukaryota; kingdom Metazoa; phylum Arthropoda; class Malacostraca; order Decapoda; family Portunidae; genus Portunus; species Portunus trituberculatus. The sequence continues at coordinate 8,174,920 of NC_059302.1, read as the reverse complement.
CTGCCGTTACTGTTGAAGAGCCTGGTGACCCTACCGCCCACCACTTTGTGCGACAAGTACCTTGGTGGTTAAGCTTACAGCAGAGCACAGAGAAACAGGTGGTGAGAGTGTCTTGGTATTCCCTGCGGGTCTTAAGAGGAGACTGTAGGGAGCCACATGAGAGTGCTTCCAACCGTACCCACGCCCTCTGGTTCTACTGTGGTGTGTGTGTATATGCATGAACGTAATCCAAGTGAAAATGAGGCGTGTTATGAGTAGAGATATATATGAAAAGTAATTCGTTGTGTGTTCTTTGTTTTTTTTTTTTGTAATATTGTGGTAGAAGAGAAGGAGAAGGGATAGTTGTAATGGAAGACAGTGATTAAGGTTCGGAAATGAAATAAAGTTGAGTGGATGGAAGAAAAAAATGGTCCATTATTCCCTAAGGTGTTATTATCGCTGCAATGATAACGACGCATCCACCGCTACTACTAAGTACAAACACACGTAAAACATCAATGATAAAAAACACTACTGCTACTACGACTGCTTTTCTTACTATCAACAGCAGCATCACCACCACCAAAATTACCACTACCACCGAAAGCAACAAAAAACATCAACAGTAACAAACACTACTACTCTTACTGCCAGTAGCACCACCATCACCACTACCACCACCACCACCACCAAAACCAACTAAAAACATCAATGATAATAAACACTACTACTAGTACTATTACGACTACTACTCTTACTACCAACACCACCACCACCAGAACTGCCACTAGCACCAAAACCAACACCAACACACCACCAGTAATGCTCACAATCTTTTTTCCTTCTCTCCCTCTCGTCACCGCCTTCTGCAGAACTTAGGACGGCCCCTCTGCCTCCCGCCATTACTGACAATTTGCATACAAATCTTGCATCTTGTCTAGAAAAAGAAAAATGAGAAAAAAGGGAATATAGTTGAATCAGAATGTAAACAGCGGCAGGATTTCCACGCGGTCTATACAATCTCAATATTACCTGGGAATATATTTTTTCCTCTTTTTTTTTATCACCAGCAGAATTTTTTTTTTTCCAGCTCGAGGGAAGTACAAATTAACACAACAATATTTCCCAGCGGTATCTATTATTTATTTTCTCTCCGTGCCAGTTAAATCCAAGTTATATGAAAAGAAAAAAAAGGTAAAAAAAGAGAAGTAAAAAACTGGATGATTGATAACACGAAAGGCTGATGACGGTAGTGTGAAAATAAGAAATAATATTAGAAAGTAAAAATAAAAAAAATAAATAAAAAAAAGACTGATAACATATATGGTGATTATGATTATGGAGATAGCGAGCGGTGAGGAAAAAAACTAAAAAGGATAAAACTAGAAAAAATGAGATAATATTGCTCTCTCTCTCTCTCTCTCTCTCTCTCTCTCTCTGCGGCTTAATATTCTTATAGGTAATTGGAAACAGGATATCATTGGTATGGTAATGTACTTGGCTCTTCCATCTATTCACTTCATGTACATTACCGGCACACACACACAATTCCCTCACTTACCTGGTAGCACTAATTAAAATCCTCAGCTAGAGAACTTTTTTTCTTCTTATACTTGTTTTTATCTTTATTAATTTTCTCATATGAACCAGGTGTGTTTCGGACAGGTGTTGTAATTACTTCGATTAACTCCCTCCATTCGTGTAATGAATCTATACATTGTTATCACTTCTCTTCATTTCCTCTTTATTCTTTTTTTGTTCGGTTAAGATGAGAATACTTATTAACACCTGTAGTCTTCAATTAATAGCGTAGATTGCTAAGATCCACGCAGCGTATCCCTTTACTTTACTTTTTCCAGTTATTTGTATGGACGTACTATAAGATGCACTACGTCACTCTTATTAGTAGTATTATAATCAAACACAAGATCAGCGACAGCATTGCAGATTAAAGCCACTTACCATCCAATCACGACAGACAGGAAAGTACGAGTATATAGATCAGAATTCAATCATAATAGTATTTCATTAATGTTGTCAGCGTTACTACTACAAGCAAGATCCACACGTCACTCTTGATGCGATTAGAATAACATCAGTAATATCTATGCATGCTTTTATAATCACTTCTCGCTAACTCATTAAGAAAGGTAGATTAAATGGTACTGATACGGGTTGATATTTTTGCCGGGCGGTGCAGGGAAGAGCTCGCTGAGGGTAAGTAGGGGTGAGGGAGGCTGTAAATGGACCAGTGACAAGGGTGGCGAGGTAATTGAATTGCCTCGAAGCTAACAATGAATACTACGCCAATTCCCTTACCTCCTCCACATTTCCGTCTCCTCCTCCTCTCCGTCTCTCCTTCTTTCTTCTCCTCCCGTCTCCCTACGGATGCAGTATATCCGGCATTGCTCCAAAGTTGTTTAGTTTTGCATAATGGAATTTCGGAACGAGAAAATTTTACCCGAGATGTGCAATGTTTTTCCTTAAATTGGCCGTGTGTGTGTGTGTGTGTGTGTGTGTGTGTGTGTGTGTGTGTGTGTGTGTGTGTGTGTGTGTGTGTGTGTGTGTGTGTGTGTGTGTGTGTGTGTGTGTGTGTGTGTGTGTGTGTGTGTGTGTGTGTGTGAGAAAGAGAGTCTGTGTGCGTGTGTGAATGTCTTGGCCCTTTGTTTAGTCGGATTTATTGGAAGGTTTGCGGTTGCGTGTGTTCGAATTCGGGATTAAATTGACCTTTAAGAAGTTTAAGAGTGCAATATTTCCTGTTTCAGAGCATTACCTCCTTTCCCCGCTGGCTGCCGATGGATGGATGTGCTCACTGCAAAACCTTGGCGAACCTCTTCATCTCATCCACATCTCACCTTTCCGGCCCCTTCATCACTTGCTCCGTGCACCTAATTAGCCACACTTTCACTTCCGCATTTTACCTTCACTTGGCAGATAGAGGTGCTAATTAACCTGATTTTTACCGCTATATGTGGCTTGCTAGAACCTTTCCTTCGTCCCTGAAAGTCTTATCTTCTCAACGGAAAGTGTTTGAGTCGTACTGGCGATAGTGGTGGATTTAAAAGAAAATTTCTAGGCACATGTCACTGGTTCTTGACGTAGACGGGAGTAAGAGCAAGGAAGAGGGTGGGAGTCTTTCGTCTGGCAGTATTTGGTACTATCGGTGAAAATCTGCATGGTAGCGATAAAGAATGTATTGATTTAGCTGACTAGACGTGCAGAGAGAGAGAGAGAGAGAGAGAGAGAGAGAGAGAGAGAGAGAGAGAGAGAGAGAGAGAGAATATGTATAAACCTGAAATTTCCAAGGCTTCAGTCTGCATGCCTTCTTGGTCAACAAACGGTATTTGCTTTTCGCGTCCCTTTCATGTCCCTTTGTTGGTCGCTCCCAGCCGTTCTGCTGCCAGCCACACACCAGCAGCCACCGGGAGATCTTGCGTAGCTCACACCTCAAAAACAACGAGTTCCTGGAGGCATGTGAGTTGGTGTAGCTTCTCGTAAGGTAATATGGGAAGGTTTTGCTAAGTTTAGGTGCAATGTTTTGTTGGATTTTATTAAGGTTTGGTGTATTGTTTATTTTTCTAAGTCGCAGCTGCATTTTTTTCTTCTAGTGGAGGCATTTGCTTTGATTTTTTCGTTCTTATTAATTTTTTTCGTTTTTATATTTCCAATTTGTTTCGTTTCAGAGATATTTTTCCTTTTATATTTTGACTTTCTTCTTGTGAGTCTGCGTTTTCTCTCTTATTAGAAGAATATTTTTGGGTTCAGTATCTCTCTCTCTCTCTCTCTCTCTCTCTCTCTCTCTCTCTCTCTCTCTCTCTCTCTCTCTCTCTCTCTCTCTCTCTCTCTCTCTCTCTCTCTCTCTCTCTCTCTCTCTCTCTCTCTCTCTCTCTCTCTCTCTCTCTCTCTCTCTCTCTCTCTCTCTCTCTCTCTCTCTCTCTCTCTCTCTCTCTCTCTCATGTTAGGGAAGCGTAGTTCCTATTCAGCTAATTAGAGGAGCTCGTGGTAGTCCATCTCTCCTCTTCTCTCCCTACCTTGATCTATTCTTGCCTCCCACACACATCATTTCTTCTGCTACTCACTGACTTTAATCTCAGTTCTGGCGTTCCGACCTACGCTTTTTTTCTTTTTGTGTTTTTACAGTTTTTCATTATTTCTGTTCTATTTTTTCATTCCTTGTAATCGCATCCAAGCCTTTCTGTAAACTTTTTGTAATTTTCTGTCTCTCTCTCTCTCTCTCTCTCTCTCTCTCTCTCTCTCTCTCTCTCTCTCTCTCTCTCTCTCTCTCTCTCTCTCTCTCTCTCTCTCTCTCTCTCTCTCTCTCTCTCTCTCTCTCTCTCTCTCTCTCTCTCTCTCTCTCTCTCTCTCTCTCTCTCTCTCTCTCTCTCTCTCTCTCTCTCTTTCTCTCTGATCTTCTCCCTCCTTTTTTCAGCCACCCGCGTGCCTCTCACAACATCGCCTTTGTAAACATCAGCCGGTATTGTGAAGTAAATTATCTGTGCTTGAATCTTTGGGATCTTTGTTGTCATATTTATCTTACATCGGGATGAAAAAATGTGTGCATATAGTTTACTTTTTCTGCTTTTTCTTCATCTTTTTGAGTGCGTAAGTTGGAGCAAGAGAGAGAGAAAAAAAGTGTGGAGAAAATAAAAGGTAGATGACGAGCGTGTCTAGCGAGGCGCGAGAAGCAGCAGGATCCATTAATTCAAGCGGCCGTGAGAATGCTTGCCGTTGTTTGCTCACTGCCTCCTCTCCGTTCCGTCTCTCTTTGTGCAGTCCCAGCCACCACCACCACCACTACCACTATTACTACTATCGCCGCCGCCGCAACCGCTTCCTGATTTATCGGTAGTCATGCCTCTGTCTTTACCTTTCCTCTTTCCTCTTTTGACGGTTTCTTAAAGGTCACGTTTCTTGTCAGCCTTCGGAAGTGATTGGTGAGTCGGGACGCAATTCACAGGTGTGTCTTTTATCTGCGGCACGTCTCTCATTATCTCCTTTATCCCCCAATTGAAAGATTCCTCATTACCTCCACTTTTAGCTACCAATCACCTGAAAATTCTGCCTTCTTGTCTTCAAAGCCTCACACTCCAAAGTTCCCCTCCGCGTTTGTCTTCTTCCGTTCCTTCTTCGTGGCCTTTCTCCTTCTCTTGGCGCTTCCCATCTTTCATACCCTCAGAAGACAGCTCCTCCGCTCACAAACGACTCCCACAGTTGACTTCACCTGCCATAAGACATTAGGACGTTTACCTTCATCCTTCTCTTTCCCAGTTCCAGTGATTCAGTTTTCTGCTTGTAAAGCTTTCCATGGCACACTTACCCTCTTCTTTCTACTTCAAACCTCTCGTTCTCCTGCATTTTCTCTCCTCCTCCTTCTCTCTCTTTCTCCACCTCCTACTTGTGCTCCTACTCCCAGAATTCCTCACTCTTGGCGCCTGGCTGGAGTGGGCGGGGCAGCGCTGTGGCGAGAGCGATGTGAGGGTCGGGAAGAGAGTGACTGAGTCGCATTTTCGTTAGGGGTAAAATTGGTTAAGCTTCTGGCCTCGTTCCGATAGACTAGGCACTCTCTCTCTCTCTCTCTCTCTCTCTCTCTCTCTCTCTCTCTCTCTTTCTCTGTGTGTTTGTTTGTTTAGTATTTGTGTGTGTGTGTGTGTGTGTGTGTGTGTGTGTGTGTGTGTGTGTGTGTGTGTGTGTGTGTGTGTGTGTGTGTGTGTGTGTGTGTGTGTATTTAGCAATATCCACCGCCTAAGCTGTGTTTAACAATGTGAAAAATCGCCGGTAATGACAGACGCAGTGCGGGCAGACGAAGCTGAAAGGCAATGGAAGGGAGGTTGGACCGCTGAGTTCCGGGTCTGACGAGCGAGACCATGGGGGAAGAAAACCAAATTCACGGGAACTGAAGCTGATGAACGAGTATACACCACCTTCAGCTACCTGGCGGCGCTGCGGGGCGTGTAGTGGTGCGTGTCAGGCGATCCAACACTCGTTTTGCATGTTAGCTCTTGAGTCCGTCATGTGTATCGGGTATTGGCGGCATGTCGGCCACTGTGTGTACCTCCAAATTACTAGAAAATGTGTGCTTACCCTTTCCATGTTCGATTACTGACGCGCGATAACACACCCACTCACTCACCTACTCAAACACATACACACGTACACACACACACACACACACACACACACACACACACACGCCAGCCCCACACCCCGACACACATAGGCACAAACACACATACAGGCACTCACATTATTAGAGTGTGTGATTTCTTACATAAATGGACAGATTGATTGATTAATGTGACAAATTGAAATGATAATGTTTATGATGTAAAATACTCACATAATTAGATCCGCAGAAGAAAGATAGCTCGATAGATAAATTGACAGGAAGATAGATACAAAGATATATAGATAAGTAAATAGATAGATAGAGAGATAGAAATAATACAGATAGATAAATAGATAAATAAACAAACACGATATCTTCATGACTACAAATGTTGGCAAAAGTAAACACACA
>NC_059302.1:8160924-8163424 GCF_017591435.1 Portunus trituberculatus | reverse complement strand
TTTGTTAATTGATGTATGTGTACTTCTTACATTCCCTTATTAAAAAGATATATATCTAGTCTAAATCTTCAAAGCCTTATTTTTAGTATGTTTTTCCTATCCTTTCTTGAATCATCTCTTATGCTAATCTTGTTTTTTCTCTCGTCTTCACTCGGCGTCTCTTCATCACTTCATCTCAGTATTTCCATCTCCTTTAAGCTCCATTTCCATTGTTAGCAGAAAATTTATGACAACGCAACGAAAACTTGTTTAAGGGGAATGGAATATAAGTGAATGAATATCTCTCCCGTGTATCTTAGAACCTCTCCTTATCTTTCAGTATTTCTTGTTTAGTTTCCTGCCCAGCATCCTTCATTCCCTTCTTTACACCCTTCTTGCATTGCCGCGACATCTCCTACGCCGCCTGTGGTCCTTGGGCATTTAGTTCTCAATGGCGGCACGTCCCTGAATATTGAGAGGTAAGCAATTTCTCGGTGACAACACCCTCATCTCCCTCGAGTGCTGAGATTCAATTTACGACCCAAAGTCTTCTTGCCAGTACTGACCCCTTTTCCTTCCCCACCTTCCTCCTTCTTCTCCTTCTCCTTCTCCTTCTCCTTCTCCTCCTCCTCCTCCTCCTCCTCCTCCTCCTCCTCCTCCTCCTCCTCCTCCTCCTCCTCCTCCTCCTCCTCCTCCTCTTCTTCCTCTGCTTTCGTTTCAGCCTCCGCCTCCTTCTCGTCCTCTCTTGTGTTCCTCCACTTTCCGCTTCTATTTTTCTTTTTTCCTCTTTTTGTAGCTTGTTTTCTACGTCTTTTCGAGTACTTATTTAATTTCTTAAGTGTTTGCCCCCTCCTCCTCCTCCTCCTCCTCCTCCTCCTCCTCATGTCCCTCCTGCTCCTCGGCTTTTCATTTTTTTCCTGTGTCTTTTCTTGCTTTTTGTTTTCAAAGTTTTAGCTTTTTTCATTGTTCTTTTTTCTTATTTTTCTCTTTCTGTTACTTTTTCTTTCTTCCTCATTTCTTCCTTTTTTTAAATTTCTTGATTTTAGTGCTTTCTTCTTTTTTCTCTTTTTTCTTTCTTTCTTTTTTATTTACCTGTCCATCTATCTAACTATTTATCTCTTTACCAGCTTTTCTTTCTTTCTTACATTCTTTCTTTCTTCCTTCCTTCCTTCCTTTCTTCTTTCCTTCCTTCCTTCCTTCCTTCCTTCCTTCCTTCCTTTCTTCCTTCCTTCCTTCCTTCCTTCCTTCCTTCCTTCCTTCCTTCTTCTTCTTCTTCTTCTTCTTCTTCTTCTTCTTCTTCTTTACACACTAGTAGTTTTCCCCTGTCCGCGCCGCGCCCCGCAGCGACAGGTAGGTGTTGGAGGCCCTTGGTCTCGCTGATGCTGTGTCGCTTTTTATCGCCACCAAATGTGCAATTTTTTGTCCCCGCGCCACCGTTTCTGTAAAAGGATTCCTGGATGCTCTCATATTTTACACCTTCATCGTCCTCCCCTACTACCCACCTTCTCCATTCTCTCTTCAACATACACGTCCTCCTTCGCGGAACCAAACCTCGGTTTGGTGGATTTTGGGTTTTCTTTGCCTCCGTGACGCTCTTTCTGGTCATCCTGTGCCTCTGGCTGAGGCTCCCCACACAATATCTCTTGATGTCGATGCTCTACTCTACCTCACCGTAACGCTGCCGCCATATTTCATACCATCGACGCAACAAAAGTGTCCTTTCTCTCTCTCTCTCTCTCTCTCTCTCTCTCTCTCTCTCTCTCTCTCTCTCTCTCTCTCTCTCTCTCTCTCTCTCTCTCTCTCTCTCTCTCTCTCTCTCTCTCTCTCTCTCTCTCTCTCTCTCTCTCTCTCTCTCTCTCTCTATATATATATATATATATATATATATATATATATATATATATATATATATATATATATATATATATATATATAATACAAGCAGAATTCAATTTACCACTTCACACACTTGCGTATGTAAAAATTACACGTGTTACTGATATAAGGTTGAAATTGGTCTCGGTCACTTACCTCACTTATGTGTAGCACTCTCAGGTAAAAAGAGGAGGAAGAAGGAAAAAAAAAAAACACCGAATGACATGAATTTCCTATTTCCTCGACACTGAAGCGTGGCAGCACAGGCTTCAGCGGTGAACAAAGGAAGCTCACTGTGACGGAAGCATAAATCTTTCCTGGGAATCATATTCACATTGAGCCGGTGTATAAATTTTGAGTCGTTTTGTCAGTGGCGACGTTTGCTGATCTGCTGGTGGATTAGGTTAATGGGTGAAGTGTGTGTGGTTGTTTGGTTAACCATTAAAGAATTAAACGTTCTGTATTATGCTGGCGTTTTACTCACACTGAAAGCCCACTGGAAAGCACGCACCGGCAGTCCACCGCTCTTCACCTTTATGCTGGCGTGGACGAGGCTTTTGTTCATGTGACGTAAGGATAACTGCGAGCAGGGTGTCGCACCCAAACCGAACCCTGCGACGGATAAGGCGGTACCTCAGAGAAATTT
>NC_059302.1:8080924-8155924 GCF_017591435.1 Portunus trituberculatus | reverse complement strand
GGTGGTTGCGGGGGTGGTGGTGGTGGTGGTTAGTGGTGGCGGTGGTTGGTTTCGTTCTGGTGGTTAACTTTTGTGTCTCCCGTGATGCTATTTTTATTATTCTTTTGTCGTTCTCGTTATTTTTTTAATTGATCTTGATATTGCCAATGCATTTGTTATCGCTTTTTGTCGTGGTGGTATTGGTTGTGGTAGAGAGAGAGAGAGAGAGAGAGAGAGAGAGAGAGAGAGAGAGAGAGAGAGAGAGAGAGAGAGAGAGAGAGAGAGAGAGAGAGAGAGAGAGAGAGAGAGAGAGAGAGAGAGAGAGAGAGAGAGAGAGACAAAGACAGACAAACAAAGACATAGAAGATAGATAGCCAGACAAACAAAGATAGACATAGAGACACTTACAGACATAAAAAATAAAAAAAACAAGAAAAAGCATCTTACACACGGGTCAATAACTGTCTACATTCAAACCACCGTACATATTTTTTTCTTACCTAATTCTTTTCTATGCACATTTTTTTTTTTTTTTTACTGGAGACAAACTCTACGCTGACTTCACTTGGGTCATGTGGTGTCTTGGGGCGAGGACTCAGGACGCATTCACTAGATATTATATGACCTGTAAACTTGTTCTGCTGCTGGAGCCGGACCAAGAGTAGCAATTCCAGAAGCAGTGCAACCTCCGCCCTTCCTTAGTAGAGTGAGGGAAGAGGAAAGAGGGAAATGGAGAACGTGGGCTTGCGTGAGGTGTTACGGAAGGAGAAAAAAAAAGGAGGGAAGGTTGAGAGAGAGAGACAGAGAGAGAGAGAGAGAGAGAGAGAGAGAGAGAGAAAGAGAGAGAGAGAGAAAGAGAGGGTGAGTTTGGAAGGTAGGGGAATGTGAGGGAAGAGAGGAAGGACGATAGAATTGAAATAGGATTCGATTGGATGTTAGTGCAGTGTTGGAAGAAAAGGTTACTGGTGTAGGGAGAGAGTTAGAGAGAGAGAAAGAGAGAAATACAGAAAGCAAAACACTTTCACCTGACAATGTTTCATATCCTACAGTCTTTTACAAAACTACAAAACACACACCATAAGGCTAAAAGAATACCACCAACACACTAAGCTCACAGATAACAAAATACAATACAAAAAAGAAAACGGAAGAGACAGAGGGAACAAAATAATGGATAGCCAGACAAGTTCCATACAGAATGAACAAACACAAAGAAGAGAAAGGGACTACCAGACAGATGCCCAGAGAGAAAGGCAATCTTCCATACCTCCAAGTCGGCGGGTGGTTGGAGCAGTGGCATATATACGTTTCACTTTATCCCCCCTTCAAGTCGATCTGGAATGGCAAACGTGACTTGTGTCCAGCGCAGCTTTACATTCTTGGCCTTGAGTCTCATAATGGATAAACTTCGGCTTCGAAAAATGGACGGAGGGAATGCAGCCTTCTTGTTTCCAGCTGTGGAGAGAGAGAGAGAGAGAGAGAGAGAGAGAGAGAGAGAGAGAGAGAGAGAGAGAGAGAGAGAGAAAGAGAGATCTTTCCAGAAACAACTTCAGTAAATTTAATGAAACAAACACTGTTGCATTTGCCATGTTCTCAGAAATTACATGGGTTTTGTTAAATAATGATGATGATGGTGATGATGATGATGATGATGACGATAATGATTGTGGTAGTGGTAGTGACGGTGGTGGTAGTGGTGGTGTTTGTGTTAAGATGACAGTCAACTTCTACATTTACTACACATTCTGTTGTTTATGTTCTAAACTACAACTTCAACAATAACAGGAACAGTAATGACAACAAAGATAACAACAAGGACAAAAGCAACAATAACCATATTTTCTAACAACAACACGAACAAAAACGGCTTCTGCATACATACAACTGTTGCTACTGCTGCTATTAATGCTACTAATGCTTATATTACTACCACAATAACAACTACCATTGCCTAATACCAAAATTACTCCTAGTACCATCATTACTACTGGCAAAAACACTACAAAACACCACTCATTAATTTTCCTTTTGCCTTAGAAATAATTACGTTTCCTTTTGTTCTACCAGTAAACGAAAAGAGTGAGAAAAAATAAAGCATGCATTCCCTATGACCAGCGAGCGATTTGCATTCTAAGTCATTTGCGTACTTGCCTTTCTCTGCCAACCGTCGCTCAGACTCTAGAATTTTTACCAGCAAGTTTGAATTACCCCCAAGCACCTTTTTACTGCTGCGGAGGAGAGCTGCTGCAACCCCCCTTTGCAGCAGCCGTCGCCTGCCTGCCTGTCTTTCTATCTTCTTTGTACGTATTAATGAAATTTCCTGGAGCTTTCCTTCAGTACTCAAAACTTGCTGATGTTCATGACTTACTTAGTGTGTGAGAAGTTGGGTAAATGAGAGAGAGAGAGAGAGAGAGAGAGAGAGAGAGAGAGAGAGAGAGAGAGAGAGAGAGAGAGAGAGAGAGAGAGAGAGAGAGAATGTTATGGTCTTTCTCTAATATTCGGTTGGCTGGTTTTAGTGTGTGGGCCAACCGTCGTCTGCATATTATGAGTGATATTAATCCTCTTTACCTTCAGCTGAGAGAGAGAGAGAGAGAGAGAGAGAGAGAGAGAGAGAGAGAGAGAGAGAGAGAGAGAGAGAGAGAGAGAGAGAGAGAGAGAGAGAGAGAGAGAGAGAGAGAGAGAGAGAGAGAGAGAGAGAGAGAGAGAGAGAGAGAGAGAGAGAGAGAGAGAGAGAGAGAGAGAGAGAGAGAGAGAGAGAGAGATCATGGTTTATAAAGTCGATGCAACTCTGATTGCATAAAACCACAAGAGTGTCTCAAGGAGTGTGGCGTATCATATTAAGCTGACTCTCTGTTACGTGTGTGAAATCAAAACTCGCCCAAAAATGGAGATAAAATAAGTTAAACAGGTATATTTGCACGAGAAAATATTGTGGTTATTAGCGAAAAGCTTTTCTCTAAGTAAAATTTAGAATGAATTCTCTAACATGATATTTCCCGCGTGAATTTGACCAACGTTATCTTTAAAAAAGTAAAAAACGCGGAATGTTGGAGAAACATTTCAGGATGCCGTGTGTGTGTGTGTGTGTGTGTGTGTGTGTGTGTGTGTGTGTGTGTGTGTGTGTGTGTGTGTGTGTGTGTGTGTGTGTGTGTGTGTTTATTCCTCTTTGCCGTGTTTTAAGAGAAAGTGAGGACGGAAACACGCATTTTAAAAGCAGCGATACACTCTCAGTAAAAGGCCAAAGTGGTTTATTTTATTTGTACACTTTTCATTGCATACCGTCGCAGAGCGGCGCCTCGTCTTGGGAGGTAGAATGAATACAGTGGTGTGTGTGTGTGTGTGTGTGTGTGTGTGTGTGTGTGTGTGTGTGTGTGTGTGTGTGTGTGTGTGTGTGTGTGTGTGTGAGTGTGTGTGTGTGTATGTGGTGACGGTATTTTATTCAAATAATGTTTTTCTATTAATTTTTGTTTAGAGAAGAGTGCTGTTCTCTGTACTTCATAAAAGAAATATCAAGCATGTTCGTCATTTTAAAGCAAGGATGACGCAGAAATTTCTTGATTAAATATGTTGTTTAATTTAGCTTTTATTTATTTATTCTTTTTATACATTTTCTTCCTTGAGTTTTCTAATCATATTTCATCACCTCATTTTGTAAATTAAATGAGCTTCCAAATTTTTAAATCGTGTTTACTTCTTGCAAATATATAAAATAATTTCTTACTCCAATGATTTAGTTTATCTTAACTGTCTTTTAGAAAATAAGATACATTTTTAGCTGTTATATGAAACACCAGCGGTTGTCTCAGCTTTTCTGTGTTGTCTTGTGAAAGAGTTATAGTTTGGATCGCAATCATTTTCTATCCCTAACGTTGAATTTATTTTACTTCGCTTTAAGGTATGGTTGCATTACTCATCTATTATATGTACGAGACAACGGTGATGGTCTCAACCTCTCTGTACTGGCTTATAAAAGTTTGTGTTTGGAACATCAATTCTCAAAGTTCTGTCAGTCCTTCATACTTCAGTAAAGACCATCTTTACAAAAAAAGAAAATAAAAGACCTTATTTTTTAAAAGAAAAAAAACTGGTGAACAGGCTCACAATACGCATAGCAAAATTCATCTTTAAAGTTGTCTACTTTTTATATAAACTCTTCTAGTACCTTCCTCTGTTATATTTCTGTGGGGAGATGCCTGCTGCTTCTGTGCGTTCTTGTTTCCAACTTTGGTACCGAAGTTGTCCATTATATGCAAACTATGTCTTTCGTTTTTGTTGCCATGAACTGTGCCGACAACATCAAAAAAGGCTCCCCGCATCTCAATCAGCATATGTTGTGATTCATGCACGAAGCGAGATGGTTCAATTTTGTACCTCCTGTTTAATATCATCAGGTTGATAATTTTTTTTGTTTATATTCACGCCTTTACATTTAATTAAATTGTTTAATTAAATTGTTTATCTTAATAGTTATTGTCTTCAATTTTTTTTTTTTCTGAGTTCATCCTGTTTCACTTTGTTTTTTTGCTGTTTATATTTGACATCTTCTCATATTTTTACTTTCGATTATCATTACCTTATCTTTAGAGTTAACCATTTCCTTTTATTATCAGCTTCTTTTTTTAATACCATCGTGTGTGTGTGTGTGTGTGTGTGTGTGTGTGTGTGTGTGTGTGTGTGTGTGTGTGTGTGTGTGTGTGTGTGTGTGTGTGTGTGTGTGTGTGTGTGTGTGTGTGTGTGTGTGTGTGTGTGTGTGTGTGGAAAGCTGAGTTCAGGGTCGAGTGCTTACCGTGAATAGAACACTGACTAAAACAAGAAATAGAAAAAAGAAGCGCGTATTACCACTCACGCATCAAAAGGAAAAAAAAAAAAGAGTCGGTTTCCTGGAAAAATAAAAAAAGAAAAAAAGGAGGACGGTCAATTAGCTCTGAGGTGAGTTGATGCGCTGCTCGTAAAGGAAAGAGTCAAAGTTATAAGAAGGTGCAAAATTGGTCTTAAACATACAAACATTTATATTCACCCAACCCCACGCTCACTCACCCTCCCACACACACACACACACACACACACACACACACACACACACACACACACACACACACACACACACACACACACACACACACACACACACACACACACACACACACACACACACACACACACACACACACAGAGAGAGAGAGAGAGAGAGAGAGAGAGAGAGAGAGAGAGAGAGAGAGAGAGAGAGAGAGAGAGGATAGCAAAAACATGTATCAAAGTAAACGAAAAAAAATAAAAAAGAACAAGAAAAAAAATTGGAAAAGGCCGAAAACCAGAGAGAGAGAGAGAGAGAGAGAGAGAGAGAGAGAGAGAGAGAGAGAGAGCAGATACGGACAGACACAGACTGATGAGACGTCGCCACTTCGCTCTACTTGTTCCTGTAAATGGTGCAAATTACTCCTTGTGAATTGCCTCTTTCCTCTCTCTGGCCATCCACCGCCTTTGCACATTCCCTATCTCTTGTGCCGGATCCTGCCTGCAATTAAGTAGCGCGTTTTGTGCGATAGATACTTCGGAGAGAGAGAGAGAGAGAGAGAGAGAGAGAGAGAGAGAGAGAGAGAGAGAGAGCGGGAGTCGGATAAATTTATCTTAAGACTTCATTTAACTCACTTAGAGATTCATTGGATTTTTTTCTTCTTCTTCTGCTTCTTCTTCTTTCCACTTCCTCTTCGGGTTTAAGTCAACTAATTTCAGGATTCATACGGAGGCGATCTGTCTGCCTTAGGTGTTTTTTTAAGGGCAGGATATTGTACGTAGTTAATTAAGGTAATGGACTGCAGTGAATGAAAAACAGTCTCGATTTTAATATGGAAGAAATGAGATAAAACGCTAAGTGATGTGAATGTATCGATTTATTTTTTTTTTTTTTTGTGCTAATCTTGCTTATTTTGACCTTGTTTGCTTAAGACAGGCAGTTTCAAGGCATTTTAAAATCCTGCTCTTTCTTTTCTTTCCTGCGTGAATAAAAATAGCAGGCCTTTTTTACTGGATTTTATTTTTGGCATTGTGTTTTTCCTCCATTGTGTGTGTGTGTGTGTGTGTGTGTGTGTGTGTGTGTGTGTGTGTGTGTGTGTGTGTGTGTGTGTGTGTGCGTGTGTGTGTGTGTCCAGCTGTGTGCGTGCGCCGGGCCAGAATCCTTTCCCCAACCTGGCGTTATGTACAGTGTAAACAAAGACCTCTATGGTTCTCCCTATTAGAACAACCATTAGCTCCACACGTGGTCAGATAATTGGCTTCCTCGTCATGTTTACCACTTACCTCGGCGGCTTGTGTGCCGGGCGGAGGGCGGAGGGTAGAGCTCAAGGGGGCGCCGGACACGGGAGATCTAATAAATGTTGGCTATCAAATACAAGGAAATGGAGAGTAAAGATAGATTAGAATAATGACATAATGAAAATAGCCACGCTCGGGAAAAAAAAAAACGGAGAAACGAAAAAAAAATCGTGGAAATATGTTCTTTCGTGTATAAAAAAAGAACTGGAAGGGCTAGATGGGGAATATGCAACAATGGTAGCAAGGCGCACTGTGGTTGAATGAATAAACCGCAGGGAAGCCAAAGTCTACTGCAGCTCGCCACCAAACTTTTTCAGCCGCCAGTACAGTTTGGCGGGAATCAATTTGTTGTTGTGGGTTTTCGCCGCGTGTGTGTTTTGTTGCCGAGACTTCTTACCTTGATACTTGATGTATTTCAGAAAGATACTTACTGCAATAGTTGTTTCATTTGTATCAAGTGCTCTTTCAGTTTATATCTTATTTTTCAGAAAGATTTTCCTTATTTAATAACTATTTTATTTTTACTACGACGTCTTTTATTCTTCCAGTCTTCCTTTGTGCGTATATGTTAAGACTTCATTTTTTAGGTGTTCTACTTCTGATTCGAGGTCTTATACGGCAAGCATTTCATTGGCACTTCATAAGGTTGATATATTTCAGAGAACTTGTTTTTTAGTTGGCGTTTCATTTATAATTTCTTTCAGTACACGTCTTTCATTGTGCGTTTTGTAGGGTTGGTGCATTTCAAAGATATGCTTTTGATAGTCATTCTATTTATGCTCCAAAGTATTTTATTACATGGCTTTTATTGTGTGTGTTTGAAAGACATGATGTATATAACGCAAATTGCTTTTGATATGGCTTTATTGAAGCTTCGAGGCCTCTTACTGCATGGGTTACATTGTGTCTTCTAAAGGCTCGATATATTTCAGGTCATCTGCTTTAATCGTTGTTTTATTTTACGTTACAAGGAATTCATAGCTTGAAAAATATCGCTAGACACAATTAATATATGTTCTTGAAAATTTCAGTACTTCTTTGTTTTATGTTCCAAAGTGTTTTAGTACCTTGTTTTCTTCCACGATATATTTCATAAACATAATATGTTTCAGGAAACTTGTGCTTTTCTCTCAAAGTCCTTAGTAATTGCTAAGACCGTGTGTTTTATTAGTATTTATTTATGAACATGCATATTTAAAGGCATTTCCTCATTTGTTGAATGTTGCACCGGGTAGCGAAGTGGAATTCCCATAAAAATGTATGTAAATGGTTTGAATGGACCATTTATTGATATCCATATCGTAGACCATTATTGAAATGTAATATATGTTTTATTTGTTTCCCGCATTCATCCTTTATTTTTCCTTATATGAATATAGAAAACAAACAAACATATCGATGCTATCTATTGTCGAAATGTCATGTCTACAGTGCTTCACTTTCCGACCACTTCGTGGCACGTCCTTTGTTAGGTACAAAAAAAATAATAATAATAATAGTAATTGATGGGAAAGGCGGAAATGGGAAAAGAAAACCAACCTTCGATCATCCAAATATCGAGATTCTTCATTATATGAATATGTTTACTTTAAGTTTAAGATTTTTTTTATTTAAACAATAGAAAATGCTCCCTTGATCGTCAACATCCGTATAGAAGAAAATATGAGGTATCAAAATGCGTTTATAGAATTTTCCTATCACGTTTTGCCACTTCCATAATACAACCTTACTTTAGATTAATTTAAAGATTGAGAAAAGAGACAAGGAAAAAAATAAAGCATTCACGGTCAGCCACATATCAAAATTGTCTGTTATGGAAATGTCACGCTTATTTAATTTCATCATCAGGTCCATACCACGTTATTTGTTTAGAGAGTTGAAAAGAAAAGAAAATAGAAAAACAAAAGAAAACACTCAATCACCCAAATATTATGTTCAAACTTCGGCATTACACAAGCTTTTCATCACGATAATTTGTGGGAGGAATGCTACTTTAAGTTTTGCGTTAACATTCCGAGAAGCGACGGGGAGGGAGGCATGTGCACCTCATCCTTAAGCTCCATACCACCACCACCACCATCACCACCACCGCCGCCACCACCACTAACACCACCACCACCACCACCACCATGGCCTCTCTCCTTAACAATATAATAACCGAGTTAAGATCACGAACACAAATAACCGAAGAACTTGAGGAAGGTGCAATTATAATCAAGCGAGATCTCCCGACTTGTATATGTATGAATGAATGAATGAGAGAAAGTGAGATGAGTGATTTGTGATGAAAAGTGAAAAAGAAATCTGATACACCAAGTTGATTATAGATTTATTAGTTCATATGAGAGTAAGACAGTTTGACAGTGAGTGAAGTGGAAGAGAGTGAACAAAAAAAACAATTATAGCAAAAGAATAACTGACAAAAGAAAAATATTACAATGCACAGAAAAAAAACACATGGAAATGTAAAATATGAAAAAAAGACAAAAGAAACATAAAAAAGAGTAAAGGTAGAGTTTTCATACAGTTCAACCACCACTAGCACTGATCTATTGGACCCTCTGAAGACTAAAACGATGTATATATAAGAAAACGTGATGAGAAAACTAGTCACATTAAAAGCGAAAGGTTGGGTGAAAGAGAGATAAGTACTGGGGTAGGTTTTGATATCCTTCTGCCTTCACCATCACTTCTTCCGAGCCTTTTGAGAATACGGTCAGCCTCATTAGTGACACCCAGCATGTAGGGAGACAGGCAGGTGGTGGCGAGATGGTCTTGTGTGTGTGCGTGTGTCCGTGTGCGTGTGTGTGTGTGTGTGTGTGTGTGTGTGTGTGTGTGTGTGTGTGTGTGTGTGTGTGTATATATATGTGTGTGTGTGTGTGTGTGTATGTGTGTGTGTAGCAATTACTATGGTGAGAAGGAGGAAAAAAAATATATCTCGGCTAATGTAACTATTCTTTGATCTCTCTCTCTCTCTCTCTCTCTCTCTCTCTCTCTCTCTCTCTCTCTCTCTCTCTCTCTCTCTCTCTCTCTCTCTCTCTCTCTCTCTCTCTCCACTTCAGCATGACATCACCTGAAACCCAAGCGAACCCAACTCTAAGGAGAAAAAGAGGAAATTATCGTGGTTTCCCTTTCGAGGTCAGAAAAATGAAGAAAAAAAATAAGTATACAAGGGAGTCCCTCTGCGCCTTCCTCTCAGTGATGAACACCCGAACGTGACTCGCGACTGCTCTTCCTTCGACCCTCCCTCCTCCTCTCCCCTCCCGCCCTCCTGAGAATTCCAAGAGAGAGAGAGAGAGAGAGAGAGAGAGAGAGAGAGAGAGAGAGAGAGAGAGAGAGAGAGAGAGAGAGAGTTATTTTTTAATGTGTGTTTATCGATAATCTAATGAGTGATTCAGTGTCAGTCAGTCGATCAACCAATCATTCAATCAGTCAGAGAGAGAGAGAGAGAGAGAGAGAGAGAGAGAGACGAGTAATGAAAAAAGAAGACGGAGACTTGAGGGGCGAAAGAATGAAAGGGAGAGAAATATAGTCGATAAAATAAAATATCATCCCTTTTCTTTTCTTTCTCTCCCTCCTTCCTGCGCCACCTTTTTGCGTTAAATTCATGGAAAGGAAGGAGAAACGAGACCACCTTCGCTCCTTTATATCTCCGAGGAGTATTTTGTATTTTATGTCAGTGTGAGGGAAGCGGAAATACGTGTGAAAGAAAAGAAGGGTAAAAGGAAGTACTGAATAGAAATGTAGGAGGAGGAGAAGGAGGAGGAAGAGGAGGAGGAAATAGAAGAAGGAAAAGAAGAGGAAGAAGAGGAAGAAGGACTGGCTGGGAGACTTGATGATGCATGTCACGACCATTTCCACTTCCCCACCATCCTCTTCTACCCCTCCTCTCCCCCCATCTTTCTCTCTCTCTCTCTCTCTCTCCTCCACTCTCCTCCTCCATACTTCTCCTCCACTACTCGACGCTTCCCCCCACCCCCACCAAACACCCCAAATATTGCCCCTTGGCTTCCTTCATCCTTCCCGAAGACTGACGACCTGCCTCCTTCAGCGCCACCACTCTCCCTCCTGCTCTCCTTCCCTCTCTCTCTCTCTCTCTCTCTCTCTCTCTCTCTCTCTCTCTCTCTCTCTCTCTCTCTCTCTCCGTCTCCCTCTCATTTTTCTTTTACATTTCCTTTTTTTTCGTGTTTCTTTCCTGTATCTTGTCTTGTGCCCCTCTCTCTCTCTCTCTCTCTCTCTCTCTCTCTCTCTCTCTCTCTCTCTCTCTCTCTCTCTCTCTCTCTCTCTCTCTCGGCCTCGAGGAATGGATGGGAGGAGGTAAAATTGTTAAGTAGTGAAGTATGAGAAGGGTACAAAAGATACAAGAGAGAGAGAGAGAGAGAGAGAGAGAGAGAGAGAGAGAGAGAGAGAGAGAGAGAGAGAGAGAGAGAGAGAGAGAGAGAGAGAGAGAGAGAGAAAACGCAGGTTTGGTTCAGCTCACTGCCCAGTATCCTTCTTTACCTTCCAAGGACCTCTCAAGAACATATTCCTCCTCCTCCTCCTCCTCCTCCTCCTCCTCCTCCTCCTCCTCTTCCTCCTCTTCCTCCTTCAGAGTCTTCCCCAAAAATCACCTATACAATAATCTTTTTTTAGCATCATTGTATAGAAAAATGTTCTCAAGCTACTTCTTAAACATCACTAATTTTAAAACGTTTCTTCTTCATCCTTCCTGTCCATCTATTCCTTCTCCTCCTCCTCCGTGTCCTTCTCTTCCTCCCCCTTGGTTCCGTCCTTTATCATCCTTTTTCGTCCTCCTTTTCTTCCTTCGGGTGGGGACAACGAGCTCTTTGGTCTCGTATCCAGCTAAGTGGGTGACGCTACATTAATTTTATTAGTTTTTCGTCTTCCGGTAATCAGGTGAATGGGTGCGCATCAGCGACTTATCAGCGCCAGTTCATTGTTTTCGTCCCCAGAGAGATAGGGTGCTGAGTTCTCCATCCCTTCTATCCTCCGCCTCCTATGAAACCACACTCCCCTCCTCTCTATTCCTCACCCTGTCCTTCCTATTGCCTCGCTTTGTCACCTGTCCTCTTCGTCCTGTTTACAAGTCTCTCTGCTACTTTTTTTCTTTTTTTCTCTATTTTTTTCTGTCTGGTTATTATGGTTTTCGTCTCCCTGTCCGTCTCTTTCTTTCTACTTTCCATCTTTTTCATCCTTTTCACAAGTCTACTGTTCTCTTGTTTTTTTTTTTTTTTATTATCTTGGTATTGTTTTCCGTTCCTTGTCTTTCTTTGTCTTTCCTCGTCTTCGTCTTCTGTACAAGTGTTTTATCTACTGCTGTTCTTTTGTTCTCCTTTTCTTTTGTTATTCTTCTCCTTGTGTTTGGATTTCTCTTGTATTGTTCTTTAATTCGTTGCGTTTTTTTTTTTTTCCTTCATTTAGTTTCTTATATTATTCAGTTTTGTTCTTTTTCTGCTGCTGATCCTCTTTCGTTCTCCCTTTCTTCGGTAACTTTTTCTCTTAATCCTTTTACTATTTATTTTCCTCTTATTTTTGCTCTTTTTGCTAATCTTTTCCTTTTTGTCACTTTTCTCTCTAACAAATTCATTATTTTATTCTATCTCATTTCTGTAATTTTCCTCTCCATTATGTTCTCTTTTCTTCTCACCTTTTCTTCTTTTTTTCTTTTCTCTTAGAGACTTTCTATTTTCCCACAGTTTTCCTCTTCCTCATCCTTTCCTATTCTGTTTCAATATCCCACACAGTTTATTTTTATCCTCTCTTCTCTTTTCTTCACCTCTTTCTCTCACCCTTTTGTTGTTCCTTTCACGTTTCTCCTCTTTTCTTTCTCTCACCCTTTTATTGTTCCTTTCACGTTTCTTCTCTTCCATCTCTTCTTAGTTTTACCATTTCTTTCCTTCTCCGTTTTATCCATCTCTTTCTTGTATTCCATGCTTTTCTCCTACAGTTTTTTTTTCATTCTGTTTCTCCGTCTTGTCTTTTGTCATCTATCTTCCTTTTTCCACCAATTCTTTTCTCATCCTTTTATCTTTCTCTTCTTTTTACATTCCTTTCCCCAACAGTT
The DNA here is from genome assembly GCF_017591435.1 of Portunus trituberculatus. Lineage (NCBI taxonomy): Eukaryota > Metazoa > Arthropoda > Malacostraca > Decapoda > Portunidae > Portunus > Portunus trituberculatus. The sequence goes on along the minus strand of NC_059302.1, from coordinate 8,143,569 downwards.
CTTTTCCTTCCGTTTTACTGTCTTTTTCCTGATCATTACACTCGTCTTCACTAACCATTTTCCTCTTGCTCCTCCTGCTCCTCCTCCTACTGCTGTTGCTCCTCCTGCTTCTCCTCCTCCTCCTCCTCCTTCTCCTCCTCCTCCTGTGTGGGTGAAGTGTGATACGCTTAACCTTCTTCATCCCTGCCACCTTTCCAATGAGTCTCTTTTCCTCCCGTCAGCAGAAAGAGACACACCACTACTCCTCACACCACCATCTATCCCTCTCTCTCTCTTCATCTCCCCTCCTCCCCTTCACACCCCACACACTCAAACACACTCACAGCACACCATTTATTTTCTTTCCGTTTCTGCAGTAAAGAGTTTAATACGACTTAATCCAACTCTTCATATTGCTCACTCAACCCCACGTAACTGGAATCATCCGAACTTAGACAAGCCTGAAATAAGCTTTGTGTAATTTAAACCCGAGCCAATCTGAGCCAACCACTGCGTGTCTGACAGGGCTGGGCAGGGCGCGCCTAGTCGGGATTGGGTTTGGTTGGGGTAGGTGGGGGAAGGACGCCCTCAAGCCAAGGATTCCTGCTCCCCACCAGCCCACCCATGCACGCACGCACGCACACGGCACTGGTGTCGTAAACAAGGGCTTCCTGACTCTAAAATCTAATGAGACTCAAGTTTATAGCCGAATTTTACTGCCGTACTCCTGCTTATTACATTGAGACTTGGGGAAAAAAGGTCAAAATGCGTGTGATGATGATTTTTTTTGCTACTGCTGCTGCTGATGCTGTTTCTACTACTGCTACTACTGCTACTACTGCTATTACTACTACTACTACTACTCACTACTACTACTACTACTACTACTACTACTGCTACTACTACTACTTTTACTATTACTACTACTACTACTACTATTTCTACTACCACCACCCACCACCACAACCACTGCTGCTAACACTACTACCACTACTACTACTACTACTACTACTACTACTACTGCTACTGCTACTGCTACTACTGCTGCTGCTGCTGCTGCTGCTGCTGCTACTACCACCACCACCACCACCACCACCACCACCACCACCACCACCACCACCAACCACCACCACTACCACCACCGCCACCATCACCACCACCACCACCACCGCAATCACCAACACCAGCGTCACTAAAACAAACACTTTAAAATAACAGAGAAATAAATAAAAGGAAAATAGAAAAAAGGGCCTCACTCCATCGCTCAGACTCTTGCCAAACCTTCCCATGTTTTATTTTATACAACGGGATGAACTCGAGGAAAGTAAACGAAAGTAAACCAAACAAACACATAAAAAAGACTATTCTGTTAATTTTGCAAAGAAGAGCCCAGGGGAACTAAATAATAAAGAGAGAGAGAGAGAGAGAGAGAGAGAGAGAGAGAGAGAGAGAGAGAGAGAGAGAGAGAGAGGGGAGTGGGAGGTTGTCGTGCAGCGGTAGGCAATGTGAAAGAACCCAGAGCTGCAGTAAAGAAGGAGAAAACAGAGGCAGCGGAGAGGGAAATGACCACTGGAAGAGGAAAAAGAGAGAGCTAGGAAGGAGTGCAGAGCATGTACACGCCGGGGGTAAAAAATAAACGGAAGTAAAAAAGGGAAAAGATGTAAGGAGGAGAGAGGGGGAAAGACGAATGGATACACAAAGAAAAATATCTAAGAAAAAGTAATGAGAGAGAGAGAGAGAGAGAGAGAGAGAGAGAGAGAGAGAGAGAGAGAGAGAGAGAGAGAGAGAGAGAGAGAGAGAGAGAGAGAGAGAGAGTCTTAAAATATGAACATATCTTAATAACCACCAAAATTAATTTAAGATGTTTACAGTAATGATAATGTTATATTTTAAGTAAGAAAAAATGTAATGCATGAAAGAAAAATCTGATACAAAACATTTACAGAAAAAATATGTACTTCTTTACTTCCTAACTATTTTCAACGTGAAATGTTGATAAAGTTGAATGTTATTTCCTGTGCACCGATCCTGTGAGATTATAGTAACACCTGATATCCGGGAAATGTTTGTATATTAAATATCAATGAAACAATATATCTACGTCACCAGGAAAAAGAATGAGATTTACTCTTTTTCACAATTCATTTCTTAAGAATCTGATCTGGAAAGTGAGCTGTTATTATCGTCAATGTGGTCCTGTAGATGAGTCATTATATTGTACCTGTGGGTTTGCATCTGGGATAATGTTAATGGCTATGTCGTTTTTTTATTTGGGCCACCTTGATGCTGAAGACAAGTCACTACAGCAGCAAATTAACAGCAGGACTATGGTATCACTAGTGTGGCCAGAAATAAATGGATCTTGTACTATCTGTTCTTAAGATGACGTCAATGGGTGAAATCTGCAGGCGATGTTTGTGCAAAGGGGTAAAAGAAAGATAAAGAAGACAGGATCTCCGCGTACATCCGTTCCCAACTACTGTCAGAGAGAGAGAGAGAGAGAGAGAGAGAGAGAGAGAGTGAGAGGACGGACTAAGTGATACCATAATGGAATGTGGGAAGAATGAGTGAGCACAATTAGGTGGCTTTTCCGTTAAACCCTTCTGATGCTCACCCTTTTAGAGAGAGAGAGAGAGAGAGAGAGAGAGAGAGAGAGAGAGAGAGACGCTACGATAGACAGCTGATATTATCATTAGAATCGAAAGGAGAAAAAAAAAATGTTTGTTGAGAGTTGAGATACCGGGAAGTAACAGCCAATAGTGTTTAAAGGAATAATCTTTAATGCATGAGGGGGGTTAAGGGAGGAGGAGGAGGAGGAGGAGGAGAAGGAGGAAGAAGAAGAAGAGAAAAGATAACTAAAATTACGAGGAAAAAATTGAATCACTCTTTTGTTTTGAGGAAGTGTCATTTTATCGTGTAATCTCCGCTTTTATTGTTTCCATCGTTGGTAATAAGAGGACTTGAGTTTGAGGACCGTAAGGGGACTCGTAGCAGGATCACCAATATTAATAGTAGTGTAGTAGTAGTAGTAGATGTATTAAGAGTAGACATCGTAATAAGAATTGTCGTCCTCCTTGTTACCTTTTACGTGTTTTGGAATATTTTCTTCCTAACTCGATAACCTCAGCCAAGTTCGTATATGCCTTCTCCTTATCGCTAACGTTATATTGATATTTTTTATGCCTTATTTGCCTCGCCGCTCGTAAGATGTGATGGATCTTCCCATAACACATGATTACCATATGCTGTATTGACGGCTACAGAGAGAGAGAGAGAGAGAGAGAGAGAGAGAGAGAGAGAGAGAGTCAGTCAGAAAGATTTAGTTATAAAGTAGAAATGACGGAGAAAAAGAGTTGAAAGTCGAAAAATCAACTTTTCAAAACTCTTGGTCAGTAATATCCTCTTGTTGGGGGAAAAAAAATATGAAGAGTTTGGAAGATTGTGAAGTCAAGGATGGAGGTAGAGGAGAGAGGAGGAGGAGAGAGGGAAGGGAGCAGGAGGAACAAGAGGATGGGCGGAATGCCAGGCTAGCGATAAATACCTCCGCGTTTGGAATGGAGGGAACGTGTAGAGGAGGAAGGAAGGAAGGGAAGGGGAGTGAAGGAGAGAAGGGAGTGGAGGGTGTGGGCCGCCTAACAGCTTGTAATTGAGGTAATTTTGGATAGGATTAGGACAGCGGGAGGGCTCAGTGCAGAGATGGACTGAAGGGAGAGTGGAGGGAAAAGGGAGAGAGGAAATGTGAGAGCCAAACATACTTTCCCTCCTTTATTCTAATGTCTTCCTTCTCTCTTTCCCATCTCCTTTCCTGTATCTTTCATTCTCCTCGCTCATCTTTCTAATCTACATTCTTTTCTACCTTTTCCCCTTCTCCTTTTCTCCTTCCCCTTTCCGCACTCTTATCTCTCTTATCTAGTCCTCTATCTCTTCCTTTTTTACCTTTTTTCCTATTTCCCTTCCTTTCGCAACTTCCATCCTTTTCTTATTTTGCTCCTTTGTCGTATTTTTCATCTTTCCTTCCGTAACTTTTGCTTTCCCTTTCCCCTGTTCTCCTGTTTCATTCCCAGCCGTGTTCTTTTCCTTACCTTTCCTTCCTCTCTTTCTCTTTTCCTGCTCTTCTATCTTATATCTTTCCTTCCTTTTCATTACCCTTTTCCCCCATCTTTCGCTCTTCCTCACCCACCCTTTCTATACGTACCTACCTACCTGCTTGCATTCCTTCCTACCTATCTACCAACCCACCTCTCTCCTCCTCTCTCTCTCTCTCTCTCACACACACACACACCAGCATCGATTTTGTGATTAAGAACTGCGACTCTAATTCCTAAACTTTCTGGATAATTTGTTTACGCGAACGGAGAGAATCATTTGAAGTTGGCCTTGAAATATGTGGTTATTAGGCGTCATTACAATAGTACGGTTTATTAGAACTGTTGGCTCTCTCTCTCTCTCTCTCTCTCTCTCTTAGCATCCTATGTCTCTCTTTTCCTGCCCCTCTTACTCTCTTACCCTTTCCCTTTTCGTGCTAAATAGAGAAGTTTTCCTGTGTGGGAGTGTGGAAGAGTGAGAGAAGAAAATGTATTGTGTATTATATATATATATATATATATATATATATATATATATATATATATATATATATATATATATATATTCTTTTGTATTAACCGATTCTATAATGGGAGACATTTTTACGACTAGAACACTTGATTGACACTAGGAAGGGTCTATTGAAGTCAAGAGATTAACAGGCAGAGTTTTCAGTATTTCAATCCCCCACATACGTTTATCTAGTTGTATGTAATCACCGAAGAATAAGCAGAATTAATATAGAAGCGCGTCATGGTATTCAAGGCGATTGCATTGTAGTGAGAGAGAAAGATGTGTTGTGTACTATATACATATGTCCTTTTTTGTATTAAGGAAAATAATTCACCTTTTTCTTTCACTTAAAAATATTCAGGCAACATTTTCTCGCCGAATGAGTGAATATCGACGCACTGGATAGGTGAGATTGACGTGATGTCGAGAGAGAGAGAGAGAGAGAGAGAGAGAGAGAGAGAGAGAGAGAGAGAGAGAGAGAGAGAGAGAGAGAGAGAGAGAGAAAAGGAGAGGGTGAGGAATAACACCTATATTTGTGACTTTTTGCCGTGATGGATGCCCCTTCCATATATTAGTCCCGCCTCACAATAATTTCGCCTAAACATGTTCTCGCCTCACATATATTTGCCGGGGTGTCAACATTAGCAGTAACAACATGCATTAAAGAGAGAGAGAGAGAGAGAGAGAGAGAGAGAGAGAGAGAGAGAGAGAGAGAGAGAGAGAGAGAGAGAGAGAGAGAAACAACATGCAGAGAGAGAGAGAGAGAGAGAGAGAGAGAGAGAGAGAGAGAGAGAGAGAGAGAGAGAGAGAGAGAGAGAGAGAGAGAGAGAGAGAGGAGGGTTTGATAGAAAATAATCAAATTTCGCTGAGGGTGAAAATATATATATGTATATAAAACGAAATTTCTCGTGCTTTGCGATGCACTGTTAGATTCATTCGATTTGCTTCTAGGATTTCTTTCTGTGAGTAGATTATTCCAAAAGCTATTCTCCCGGTTTACAATTTTTCCTTTATTTCTTACAGTCGAAATTCTGTTGTTTGTTTTATTTTGCTTAGTTCCGTTTTCGCACTTTTTGTTCCTGGGAATATGAATCTGGAAGCTTTAAATCGCATTGCAGAGAGAGACAGAGAGAGAGAGAGAGAGAGAGAGAGAGAGAGAGAGAGAGAGAGAGAGAGAGCTGATGTTATCACTAGAATCAAAAGGAGAGAAAAAATGTTAGTTGAGACTTGAGATACCGGGAAGTAATAGCCAATAGAGTGTAAAGGAATAATCTTTGATATATGAGGGGCATAAGGTAGGAGGAAGAGGAGGAGGAGGAGGTGGAGGAGGAGGAGGAGGAGGAGGAGGGGGAGGAATAATGAGTGGGAGGGTGAGAAAGAGAGAGGGAAATGGAGTCGGGGAGTAAGGGATGTGAGGCAGCTGGCATCAATTAGGTTGCAGGCGGCCACTGTGATGAGTCTGAATCCACCTGTACGCACAGCCATCTGACTCACCTTCATGTCAAGTTGTGGTGGTGGTGGTGGTGGTGGCGACGGTGGTGGTGGTTGTTGTCATTGTTGTTGGTGGTGGTGGAGAAGGCGTTTTGTCGTTATTTTCCTTTTTATTTTCTCATATCCATATAATTTTTGTGGCGATAGAGATTATGCCAGTACAAACTATTACTCTATAACAAAATACATGCACTGAATTTTATAACATACTGCAAATAGTTGAAAAAGTAATGCCAAATAGAGCTCGCCATGCCGGAATATTCGCTCTCATATCAAAAGCCTTGAGGAACAATAAACAAAAGCAAGGAAAGGTGGAGTGGAGGCAAGGAGGTCAATGTCTTTGTTGTCTCGTTGGAGTTTGAAAACAAGTAGTGCAGTGCCTTGTTCAGCGGCGGTCTCGCTTGTCTCTCATGACGCCAGCGAGTCTCTCAGGGCAGCGTAGCACTTCATCACGTTTTTTCCTTGCCCCCTTTGAAGTGCTTCCCTTCCGGTCCAAGGATACTAGAGCAGTGGCCTCGCAGGTGGTGCAAAAACCAGTCCAAGTCCCTGTTACCTCACCCAACTAAAGTTCTTGACATTCCACTGTTTAGCCGCCGCCTCTGCTGCCTCACACGCTTCCCGCCACCTCAAGACACTGCCTCCTGCTGCGTATGTTTTATTCTTTGTGAGCAAGCGGGCTTCTTCATCGTCAGGCAAGTCAAGGACACACACACACACACACACACACACACACACACACACACTGTTACGCCCCTGAGCTGGCCTGACTGGGTACCCACAAGGAGCTGTGGGCACCTGTCACTGATTAGGTTAAATCACTCTTATTAAGTACAAAAAATTAAGATAAGGAAATGAAGAGTGACTAGGCTTCAATACAATGGTTCTTAACGCAAAGGCAACTCAAGGGTGTAAGAGAACTAAAATATAATAATAAGGAAAGATTAAGAAAAGGAATTTAAATCCTTAACATAATTTATTTCACAAAAATTAGCAAAGTTAACTTAACAATAATCAAAATTAAACTTAAGGCCCGTTGATAGTTAAAATTATGATAATCACATCCAAATAAAGAATATAATGGCAATCACAACAATATAGCTCCACGAAATATAATAAATCAGAAAAATAAATTTAAACTAACTGTTTAATACTGAAATTATAAGTCACCCGTGGGGTGTCAACACACTTACAGCTCACAACCACATCCACAAAAGAAATAACTCATCAACACCAAGAAATATAATAAATAAGCTGCTTAAGGGTGAAAAAGTATCATATAAGACCACAAAAATAAGTAAATAATAACACCACACTCTTGCTCTCCCCTCTAGCTGGTACACACAATTGTAAGTAAATCACCACAAATATTAGGATTGCTAGGTAATGTAACCAAAATAACACCTAAAATCTCTCCTGGCTATACCCACAAAATGGCCGACAGTGTCTCCATCGCTGGACAAAGATAAATCACCAAATAATACCGGGTTAACACCCAAAACACTAAAATATTCACACGTCACTAAACACAGTGACTATATAAGTGCCAAAGAGAATCAGAATCCTAGCAAAATCAGGAATTAAAAGGAAAAATACTCAGCTGAGAACAGAGGATAAGGGGAAATGAGAAGCAGCGGTTGGCGCAGGTCCTCTGCCAAGGGCACCCCAGTGTGGTCTGCCTGGCGTCAGTTCACACGCCTTTGTCCGAGGGGAAAACATTACGTCACATGATGTAATCTGAGCACCCATTGGTTAAACGCTTTACATCTCCCAGAGGGCGTTAACCTCAGACGATTTGATTGGTAGCGGCACGATCGCCTTCCCTCTCACAAAGACAATAACAAAGATGACGTCACGACACTCTAGAATCTCCGACGGGCAGCCGCTTCACACAAAAACATATAAGTAGAGCAATACAATATATACATACGAATCACGAAATACTAATATAACATACAATGAAATAATAAATGGATAATTAATACATACTTAGATAGGTCGTCCTGAGAGCATTACAATAATACACAACGAAAATATTAGTCAGGACACCATCACAACTTAACCTAACATACATTACAATATATTATATATCTGACGGTCGTAACAACACACACACACACACACACACACACACACACACACACACACACATACACACAGACACACACTTCAAAATGTATTTCACAACAATGAAAACCAGCACCAGTGTTAATATGTACATATTTTATTTGCTACGTTTCGGTAACGCTTGTACCATCTTTAGGCTATAGTAGAGAACACAAAATATTAAGTAATAAGAAATTCAATTATGTAAATACTTAAAAAGCCTTTCGCAAAAGGTTACCTACTAAATAAAAAAGAAAGGGAGAAATTACGATCATAATGTTAACGTGAGCTAAAAATCCTAGTGAAGATAAAAAGTAAAACTGTAACGAAAAAAAGAAAAAGTCTTGAGCACTAAAAATACTAAAAGAACACATCATTGAACACACCACAGCCTGAAGATGGTACAAGCGGTACTGGAACAACAATTAAAAAATGTACATATTAACGCTGGTCCTCATCTTCATTTTACGCCTACGCTTTCCATCGCTGATATATTAATCATTCCGAGAGGGAAAAGCCACCACCACCCTGGGATGAGTGAACCAGCGTGTGTGCCTCGCGTTCCTCTAATAGCTATGCTCAGGATCTCCCAGGGTGAACAGAAATGAGGATTGCAACCTCTGATCTTACAATTGCAGACGACGTACTGACCTTGAAATGGCTCATATGTAGGTAAGCAGATGAAAAAGACAGACAATAGGTAGATAGATTGGTAGACATAAACAGATAGATGCATAACTTGAGAGAGAGAGAGAGAGAGAGAGAGAGAGAGAGAGAGAGAGACCAACCAACCGACCGACGCTGAGGCAGAGAAAAAAAAGAAGCAATATTTGACATGAGGAAGAGAATTAGCGCAGTTGAAGGAGAGAGTCAAGTGCGATAAAAACAAGTCAATAATGATTCATGAAAAAGATGAGGTGTGCTGTAATATCCTGCATCCCTCACACCTCTCCCCTTTAACTCGTCTATGTACAGTCACACTCTCCCTCGCTCTCACCTCCTTCGAATCTCTGTCATATTCTCTCTCTCTCTCTCTCTCTCTCTCTCTCTCTCTCTCTCTCTCTCTCTCTCTCTCTCTCTCTCTCTCTCTCTCTCTCTCTCTCTCTCTCTCTCTCTCTCTCTCTCTCTCTCTCTCTCTCTCTCTCTCTCTCTCTCTCTCTCTCTCTCTCTCTCATTTTTTCGTGATTTTCCTCCTGCTTTTCCTCTTCCTCCTTCTTTTCCATTTCCTTTTCCTTCTCCTCCTTTTCCTCCTACTTCTTCTTCTCCTTCTTCTTTTCCTCCTCCTCCTCCTCCTCCTCCTCCTCCTCCTCCTCCTCCTCCTCCTCCTCCTTCTAGTCTCTTTCCTCCCACATTTATTTTTTTCTTACCTTTTTTCCCTTCTTACTAAATTTCCCAATGCCATCACCGGGTTTTCTTTTACTCACGGACCAAATATTTTCTTTTCCGCGCACGTTTTCTTTTTTTTTTTTTTTTTGTAGGTGAAATAGTTTGATACGGACACTTTGTTTTTTTTTCTTTTCTTTGATTTTGTTGACCACTTGTTTCTTTTCTTTTTTTTTTTGTTTGTCTATTCATGAGAGGAAAATAATAGAAATTGTCTTGGAATATTCAAAGGTGGTGTTTTGTACAAAGTGTCTTTTTCGTTTGACATTTTCTTTTTTTTCTGTTACATATTTGACTTGAGAGAGAGAGAGAGAGAGAGAGAGAGAGAGACGCCTCGTTCCACACTGTTAGCTATTGATACATTCATTCGATATCATTAGAACTTCCATTATCTTGCTAATTATCACATTTACATCTTCCTCCACGAGCTGAATATCTTCCACCTTCCCTTTGCCTTTATTTTAGTTCCTTATATTTTGTTATTCTATTTCTCTATTACTTTTTATTCTTAAGTACTTATATATTTTTGTACCTTTTTTCTTTTCGTAGTTTTTGTTTTCCGATATTTTTTTTCATATGTAAGGGCTGTTAGTTAACCAAGGGAAAAAGAAAAAAAAAAGAAAAGGTCCACTAAGTTGCCAGCCAGTTTCCTTGCAGGTCCGAAAGTGTCTTGAAAATTCCCTCTTAGATTAATCAAGTCATAGGAAGTTGGAAATACAGAAATTGGTAGGGACTTCCAGAGTTTACCAAAGAATAGTATGATGAATGATTGAGAGTACTGGTCAGTTCTTGCATTAGTTAGTTGGACAGAATAGGGGTGAGAAGAAGAAGAAAGCCTGGTGTAGCGGGGCCGCAGGAGGAGGGGAGGCGTGAAGTTAGCAAGATCAAAAGAGCAGTTAACATGAAAATAGCGGTAGAAGATAGCAAAAGACGCAACATTCCGGCGCTGAGAAAGAGGCTGAAAGTTAGTCAGAAGAGGGGAGTTGATGAGACGAATGGTTTTATATTCCATCCTATCTAATAGAACTGTTTAAGTGGAACCCCACCCCTCCATACATGTGAAGAATCCCATGTTGGTGATGTTTTCCTTTTTCATTTTGACTTATCATGTTCCAATATTTTTTTTTGCAGTGTACTTGTTTCTTCATTTTTATTCTTTTTGGCTTATTGTTTTCTCTTCATCCTCTTTTTAATCAATATTTCTTTTTCTACACGGTTTTTTTTTCTTTTCTAATCTTTTTCATGGCCGCTGCATTTTCTCTCCCTCATGATTTTTTTTTTTCGCCTACTTTTCACTCGTCTTTTTTAATCAATGTTTCTTTTTCTGCACGAATTTCTTTTCTTTTTAAACTGGGACTGTAATTTTCTCTCCCCTCATGATTTTTTTAGCCTACATTTTCCCCACTTTTCTTCATCTCTTCTTATTCAGTCTTCCTCTTTAGTTCGTCTACGTTTCAGTGGCATTCGTGTGTCCTCGCCTGCCTTCGCTTACATTTTCTTTCTGTAATTTGTGTCCCGGTTTTGTTTATCCACTCATTTCTTGCCTTTCTCTCTCTCTCTCTCTCTCTCTCTCTCTCTCTCTCTCTCTCTCTCTCTCTCTCTCTCTCTCTCTCTCTCTCTCTCTCTCTCTCTCTCTCTCTCTCTTCTCTCTCTCTCTCTCTCTCTCTCTCTCTCTCTCTCTCTCTCTCTCTCTCTCTCTCTCTCTCTCTCTCTCTCTCTCTCTCTCTCTCTCTCTCTCTCTCTCTCTCTCTCTCTCTCTCTCTCTCTCTCTCTCTCTCTCTCTCTCTCTCTCTCTCTCACCGTGACTATACGAGGTGAATTCTTGAACACTGGCAAAACTTCTCTCGTGCCATAAATTATTCCTGCACGATTCTACAGACTCTGGTGGAGAGAGAGAGAGAGAGAGAGAGAGAGAGAGAGAGAGGGGGAGAGAGTTTAGACTTGTTCTTATTTTACTTTCCTTGAGTCGAACACAAAAGTCAAATTAAAAAAGAAAAAGTTAGTTTCCATTTTTATAGACATCATCAGTTCGTTCCATGAAGTGAAATGTGTATATAGTAAGGAAAAAAATGTATCAAAAAATGGAGAGAAAAGTGGATATGACATATTTCATAAACTTGGATGTGAGTCATTAAGTTTGGAGTGAGAAGAAATCAAATCCATAACGCCATTTGTGCTAATCTGTGTCCTTGATATAACGTCATTGGCGCCAGAGGAAAATCTGATTTATTTCGTATTTTCGTTTTTCTTAACATTCATTCCCTTTCCCTCGTTCACTGAGGAAGATTATTTATTAATATATAGATTTCGTTTCAGGCCTGCTTTTTATTTCTTGCTATTTTATTACTTTTTTATTGTTGTTATTATTATCATTATTATCATTATTATTATTGTTATTATTATCATTATTATTATTATTATTATTATTATTATTATTATAGTAGTAGTAGTAGTAGTAGTAGTATTGCTGTTACTATTATTGTTATTGATTTTATTATTATTATATTTATAATTTCATATACTTCTTTTTTAGAAGTGACATCATTTTTAAGTTTTCTCATAAGCAAAGAATATCAATATCAAATTAAGTTAAATTTTGAAGTGGTTTGATTTTTTTGTTATTATTGTTTTTGAGGTTGTTTGTGTGAATTTGTTTTTCTTTTACAAATTATTTTTGGGATGAATTTTATAGTATTTTGTCGTTTCATAATTCGTACAACATCCACATCTGACAATAAGTTATGTTTTGAAGTTATCTAAAGGTTTTCATCGACTAATCACATTTCAAGACTGTCCATATCGTAACAATATTCCTCGGATATTGAATTTTCTTTTTATAATTTCTCTCCAGAAATTCTCCAGAAATTTAATAATATACGAAGGCTATCCATGCCTGAAACTAACTCTATTCGCTTCACGGACATCGGCCTTTACTTAAGCCCGCGCCGCTCACCCTCCCAGCTCGCGGCGTAATATTACCTGACCCAACCTAAACTAAACCATGTCCATCCCAGACTAGTCCCTCACCCTCCCCTAACAAAAAGACTTCACCCCATCTTTCATCTTGCTCAGCTTTACGCTCTGAATCTCCACTTTCCTCCCCTTCCTTTCGTTCCCCTGCTCCCCTCTTGCCTCCCCTTGCTTCCTCTCCTCTTCCGTTCACTTCTATTCTCTCCTAACCCCCTTCCATTCCCTTCCTTATTTCTCCCCTCGTCTCCTGTTCCTTTGTCGCCCTTCTCTTACATGCCTTCGTCCCCTCTCTATGTCTTCCTTCCTTCATTCCCTCCTTTCCATTCCCTCCCTCTACAGTATCCCGCTGGCATACTCATTACTCTCCTCCTGTCCTCCCCATCTTCCCTTCCCACTCTACTCACTGCTCTGTAACCTAACACGCACCCACACTGCTACAGTAAACCCCGCTGCTACTCCCTTGCACCCACCAGTCCCTCCATCCCTTAAACTATCGTAAGTCAGCCGCGACTAACCCAGGGTCGACTCCTCTGAATTAACTCGCCTGTGCATGGACCTCACCCCAGCCCAAGGTCGTAATAAATCCATTCGCCTTTAGACTCTCTCGTGCCCTATTTTCGCCCAGAACCAGCGGGAGTCTGGAATCTTTAGAAGTGTCGGGCTCTGCAGATGGATGGGAATTTATGGTTGCGCAAACTGGTCGTCTCCCACCGCTGCGCAGAAAGGGGAATGCGAGGCCCTGGATGGAGGTATAATAGAGGCATGAGAGAGGGAATGAGAGAATGAGGGAGTGAGGGAGTGAGGAAAGGCAGTGTAAGAGGACGAGTGGGAGTGAGAAAGCAACTTTCGTGGTGATAAGAAGTTCAGCTGAAGAGGAAGATGGTGAGAATGAAGGTGGCCGAAGTTCAAGAGGAGAGAGGATGAGGAAGTTGAATGAGAGGAAGGAAGAGAGGGTGGGTGGAGCACAGACAGGGAAAAAGAGGACAGAGAAGAAAGGAAGGAAGGGACATGGTGAAGAATGATGCGAAGAAGAAAAAAAAAGAAGATGACGAAAAATAGAACTTTAAGAGGAAAAGAAGAACAACAAATGAGATAGATAGATAGATAGATAGATAGACAGATAGATAGATAGATAGATAGAGAGAGAGAGAGAGAGAGAGAGAGAGAGAGAGAGAGAGAGAGAGAGAGAGAGAGAGAGAGAGAGAGAGAGAGAGAGAGAGAGAGAGAGAGAGAGAGAGAGAGAGAGAGAGAGAGAGAGAGAGAGAGAGAGAGAGAGAGAGAGAGAGAGAGAGAGCAACAGGAAACGTAAGAGAAATGAGAATTGGTGGAGGAAGAGCAGGAAATAAAAGAAAGAGAAAAATTTTGTACTAATGAAATTCTCAAAAAATAGAAGAAAACAAGTCTCTCTCTCTCTCTCTCTCTCTCTCTCTCTCTCTCTCTCTCTCTCTCTCTCTCTCTCTCTCTCTCTCGCTCTCGCTCTTACTGTCTTCGTCGTCATCCTTATCCTTCCACTTTTTTTTCTATGTGGAGAACTCAGTCGCTGCCAGATAATATATTCCCGGAACGATTTTACTTGAAGCTGCTCTCATGCATCTTAACAACTTCAGCCGCGTCTCGCCTCAGTAGAAAAAAAAAAGAAAAGAGGAAAAAAATACATATATATCGTTTCCCACTTGAAGTAATGGAAGCTTTTATTGCCAGCATACGTGTTGCCTGTTTAATGTGTGTGTGTGTGTGTGTGTGTGTGTGTGTGTGTGTGTGTGTGTGTGTGTGTGTGTTGGGGCTCGGGAGAGGAGGTTGGTTGAAACACTCACGAAACAATCATAACTTACTTCCTTAACATGAATCACCAAGGTGGATTCCACTGTTGTGCTGCTCTAGACTGACTAGGCACTTATCCATCATACGGACGATGTGGCTAGATTTTGCCAGTATCAATCTCTCTCCCTCTCTCTCTCTCTCTCTCTCTCTCTCTCTCTCTCTCTCTCTCTCTCTCTCTCTCTCTCTCTCTCTCTCTCTCTCTCTCACTTCTCCACCAAGCTCCAGCGCCAGTCCACACAAAGAGGATGACAATCAATGGCCGATGCTCAAGAATAAAGCTTCTTTCTCGCCCACTTCACCATGCATTTCAACACGAACACGAGCATTACGCCTTTTCCTTCCCCGAACTCACCAGCGCGGAACGTGCTCAGATGTTGACCGAAGCAAATGTTTAGAGGAGGAATAGATAAAAAGTGACAAGCGCTAGTCAATTTCCGCGAACCGAACTCAGGTTGGTAATCTCAGTGGGTCTAGCGTCGCCTTTGTTTCAATTTCTCCTCCCAACCAGTCGTTTCTGGAATGGGTTTTTCCTTAACGAGAAATCCCCATTATTGACTTGGAGCATTATCTGATAAAGGATACGTCATTGTTTTATTTTTTTCCTTTTGTCGTGCGGATGGGGTAAGGCTATCTCTTTTTCTTTCGTCTTTCCCGCTAAATCATTCATGGGATTGGCTGCCATGAGCTGGAATAATAGTAATAAAAGAGAGAGAGAGAGAGAGAGAGAGAGAGAGAGAGAGAGGGCGGGGTAAAAAAAGACTACTGGCATAGATAAGAAGCCATTACACTATCGGTAATGAATTGTGATTGCCAGTGTTATTGATTTTTTTTTATATATATATCGGAATTGTAGCGTGTATACCTACGCACACACACACACACACACACACACACACACACACACACACAATGATTTATAGAGAAGCAATGTGACAGTTATAAAAGTTCTTGGTAACACATTGCAGCACAGTCCAGCACACACGTCCAGAGAAGGAGAGAGAGAGAGAGAGAGAGAGAGAGAGAGAGAGAGAGAGAGAGAGAGAGAGAGAGAGACTAAGCCACCAATACAGATGTGTTAGACTTTTTTCTTTGTCTGTTCTTTTCTTCCCTTCTTTTCCTTATTTCGTTCCTTTCTTCTTCTTTCTTTCTGTGGGTGATGGCTGGGGTGACAAGGCACAAGTGGACACCAGAGTAAGCCTTGACAAAGAGAAAATCCTTTAGTGATCAAGAAATTGATTTGGTAATAATGTTGGTGATGGTGATGGTGATTATGATGAATAACGATAATGACAATGATACCACTACTGTTACTGCTGTTGCTACTACTACTATTACTACTACTACTACTACTACTGCTACTACTACTACTACTACTACTACTACTACTACTACTACTACTACTACTACTACTACTACTACTACTACAACAACAACAACAACAACAACAACAACAACAACAACAACAACAACAACAACAACAACAACTACTACTACTACTACTACTACTACTACTACTACTACTACTACTACTACTACTACTACTACTACTACTACTACTGCTACTACTACTACTACTACTACTACTACTACTACTACTACTACTACTACTACTACTACTACTACTACTACTACTACTACTACAGAATACCTCCACCCCATGTTTATTGATGCGTCAATTAGGGGCTCCACTACTTGGAGGTCATTAGCCCCAACTCTCGCTAATGACTGTGGCATCCAACCATATCTAATACTCTATAATATAAACATTAGTTGTTAGCTATAAATTCACTCTACCTCTACTCTATCTACTCTTATGCCACTCTCCACCACTGTAGCCTCGCAGTCAAGGCCACTTAAATCTGCAGGTATGGGAGTGGAATGCCTTGTCCCCCTGAGACACAGGAGGGCTGATCTGAGGAGGAGAATGAAAGACGGCACCTCATCCATGCGACGACATGGCTCCTTGGCTGGTGCTTCTTTTCTGCCATTAGGTCGGCTAGTCTTGAGTAGAAGCACTGAGCCTTGGAGCCCATCCCGCCAGATGTGGTGAAGACCAGAGGTGTGAAGCTGCCCTGGTCAATGTGTTGGATTCTCTCCCCATACGCTCGGATCTTCTCCTGCTCATTCTTGCGGTGGGCGGCCTCCAGGAGAGTTCGTGGTGACAGGCGGCCATCGGGTCAAAGATCCGTATGTCCATGAATGCTTTCTGTCCCCTTGTCCAGAACCCTCGTGCGCTGACGTCGACTCGAGCCTCGTTGGTGGTGTTGGCTGTTCTGTAGCGCAGGTGCTCGCCGTCTAGCGGTAGGAGGGTCGGTTCAGTGGAGACATCGTGGCACACCTCCCTGAGCATGCTGGCGGTCAGATCTCTCACCTCATCGTGCCTGATACATACGAATCCCCCCTTTTTGCACGTCATGGTGTGGTTGACGTCATTGGGGAACTACACACACAGGTACTGCGGAGTCCTTCCACCGGCCAGCCGTACCTCAGAGCAATGGCGTCGACAAATTCTTGTTTGTTGAGGCTGAAGCCCTTCGCTCCAATGGGCAGTGACGTTAGCCAGTTAGAGGCTCCTGTTTCCTGTGCAGTGTGGATTTTTCTCACTGTGGTTGCAGGCAGGATGTTTTTCAGGTCTTCGAGACAGTTTCGTTGATGTTGTTGCCTGTCTCTAGATATAATTCGTCTTTGCTCAGTGACTGCACTTTGGGCTATTTCACCATGTGCGTCCTGAGCAATGATCTTCTCTGTGAGGGACCTGGTGAGCTTGAGGGAGTTGAGGTTCTCCACAGTCGCTAACTTCTTAGGGGAGGTGATTCCCATCCCACCCAGTCTTGGTGGAAGTTCGAGCAGCGCCCTCTCCCCATCTCCGATGGTGTGGGATCTCAGTAACGCTGGGATGAAGGTGTTCCTTATCGAAACCTCGAGTGGTGCAAAGAGCTACTACTACTACTACTACTACTACTACTACTACTATTACTGCTACTGCTATTGCTACTGCTGCTACCACTACCACCACCACTGCACTGCTGCCACTGCTACCACTACTGCTACTGCTGCTACTACTGCTACTGCTACTGCACCACTACCACTACCACTACTACCACCACTGCTGCTACTGCTGCTGCTGCTGCTGCTGCTACTGCTACTGCTGCTACTACTGCTACTACTACTGCTGCTACTGCTACTACTGCTACTACTACTACTACTACTACTATTACTACTATTACTACGTATTCCAATAATACTACTATTCCGTACTACAATAATAATAATAATAATAATAATAATAATAATAATAATAATAATGATAATAATAGCAATAACAATAAAGATAATTAGGAGAAAAAATAAAATGATATTACATAATGATAAAAATGATATTCTTATCGGAGAGTGTTGTTGAATCATCATTAACAGTTGTATATGACTTATTATTATTTCTATTGTTATCATTGTTATTATTATTATTATTATTATTATTATTATTATTATTATTATTATTATTATTATTATTATTATTATTATTATTATTATTATTATTATCATTTTTGCTGTCATTTCTTCTCCCCTTCATACTTTTATCTCTTATTTCTTTTCAGCTTTTCGTTGTTCTCGCTGCTATCACTGCTGTTCTTATTCTTAATTTCAATAATTCTGAGACAAATGAGCAAATCGTGATAATCTGCATACCACTTAGCGAATTTTAATTAAACGTTTCGAGCCGTCAAACGTATCCTTCTCATAACCTGGCTCAACAATAAATAATTTTCTTTATTTACATGTTAGTATTTCTGTTCTGATTTTTTTTATTAATTTTTGAGCTATGACAATTATTCAATGACTAATTAGCAGTAGGAGTGTGTGTGTGTGTGTGTGTGTGTGTGTGTGTGTGTGTGTGTGTGTGTGTGTGTGTTGCTGTAGAGATGCCTGTCCCATTGAAACATTTTCTCATCTTTTATAAATCTATCTTTAGCTTATTATTTCATTTATCTGAGTTTGATCTTATTAGTTCTTTTTTATGCGTGTGTCTTTGAGGTGTACAAAATATGCGAATAATTGAGCATGGAAATCAAACATAAATAATGAAATATTTATAAAAGTGTGAGTAGAGAAATTTATGAAAGGATACTCTATTCTTTATCCGCACATGAAAAGACTAAAAAAAAAATAATAGAAAAAAAAAAAACTCACTTTTAGCTTTGTACTGGCAAGGATCAGGGAAGCTTCTCTTTTTAACGTGTTGCTTCCTCCTTCTCTTCCTTCACCATCATCATTTTTATTTTCCTTTTCATTCACAGCCTCACCATTTCACCATTCCTTCCGCCTCTTTTGTCATCCTCAATGTTTTCCCTCTTCCCTATTCTTGTACACACCACTTCTTTTTTCCTCTCCGTTAACAGCACACGAGAGAGAGAGAGAGAGAGAGAGAGAGAGAGAGAGAGAGAGAGAGAGAGAGAGAGAGAGAGAGAGAGAGAGAGAGAGAGAGAGAGAGAAAGTGTGTTACCTCAACGCAGACTTTGATAGTAAGGTTATGTATTCAAACAGTATGTAGACCTGGAACAGAAATACCAACCCATTCTATCTAGCAGAGTATCTGGTATGTAGAAAGCTGCTTTGAATATACATTTGTTATAGTCAGTTATCAGTATGCTATGGACAGTTTGTCTTTTTTTTTTTCTCTTGCTTTTGTTTTCTCTCTCATTTTTCACGCCCTTCATGCATCGCTGCTTCCTGCCGTGAGTTCCAGAAAAAAACTTGGTGGCCGCTGTGTTGACAAGCCGGAGTGCAGCTGCGGGTACTTAGCGTGTTGAATTTTCATACACGTGTTGTGTTACATGTGTGATATTTCTGTGCTACTGATTTAACTTTTTACCTTACTCCTGCTATACCTTTTAGTGCTGGTGCTGCTCATTCTGGATGGTAGTGCTGCTGCTACTGCTATTATTTCTATTACTGTTATTACTGTTATCATTATTATCACTACTACTACTACTACTATTACTACTACTACTACTACTACTACTACTACTACTACTACTTCTACTACGACTGCTACTGCTGCTGCTGCTACTACTACTATTACTACTTCTTCTTCTTCTGCTTCTTTTTTCTTTTTTCTTTTTTCTTCTTCCTTTTCTTCATCTTCTTCATCTTCTTCATCTTCTTCATCTTCTTCATCTTTTCCTTCTCCTCCTCCTCCTCCTCCTCCTCCTCCTCCTCCTCCTCCTCCTCCTCCTCCTCCTCCTCCTCCTCCTCCTCTTCCTTTTCCTCCTCCTCCTCCCCGAATAACTAGCGGTTTTTCTTATCTGGGCCTCTGATGGTGCTTAAAATTGCCCGTTAGCTTCAGTTACTCTCATCCTCCATACACGACACAGATAGCCCGGAGTGAGCAGTCACTACTTTTGCTCTCGCTCTGTGGATAGTCAAGAGCCATGACAGTAGGTGACCATCATCGGGATTTTAGGTACCAGGGATCACCGCTGCACGGGGTAACTATATAGTGCACTGCGACCTTAAAGGGAAGTGCACTTTTACAGTGGTTGTACGGAACTGGGGCCTGATTGACTGCTGTCTCTCTCGAAAGCGCCAGGCCGCACCATCTCTTTGACTCCACACTGTGTCTACATATACACTACACAACACTGCCTACACACATACTTAGCCCAGAGTTAACGGTCATCACTACTGCTCTCGACCTGTGACAGGCTGTGTTTGGAGAGGGCCTTATTATTGATCATCATCGGAACTAAAGTACCAGGGATCAATGTTGCAAGGGGAAACAAGCGTGCGGCGTCCCTACAGGGAAAGTATGCTGTTTCAGTGGATTGAAAGGAGCTAGGGCTTGATTGACTGCTGCCTCCCTAGAAAGCGCCAGGCAAGGCTGCCGCACCACCCATTCGACATACACACTGTGCATCCACGTACACAATGCACACACAACACTACATTTGCCAAGCTTTAACACCTTCCCCCACAAACACTAGTAGTCAGACGTAGATTACATATTTCCTTTTCACTATCTACTAAAATTCCATGTGTTTTTCCATATCACATGGTTTTACGTTTTTTTCCTGCCAGCCTCGGCTGGAGGGAGGGGTTGGTGAGGAGGAGCCTTCTGCTTTGCTGTCCTGTCTCTATCACTGGTAGTTAGGAAATATTTTCAACAAACAGCCTAGTAAGAACCTCAGGGTTCGTTGCTGTTTGTCTTCCTTTGTATTCCTATTCTTCTTCTTTAGTCTTCTTCTTTAGTCTTCTTCTTTATCTTCTTCGAAGGCCTTCTTAATCATCATCATCGTCTTCTTCTTCTTCTTCTTCTTCTTCTACTACTACTACTACTACTACTACTACTACTACTACTACTACTACTACTACTACTACTACTACTACTACTACTACTACTACTACTATTGATAGTAATAGCAATAACAACAACAAAGCTGACTGCTGGGACTAGTACACCACACGGTAATGGTCGCTGCAGTACCTGAGCGAATAATTGATGAGTTTAATTACATAAAAGCACATATATTTCAGAGAGCATTTACCTCGACACTTGAGCGGCTTTGATGACGTTTTCTTTTTCCGCTAATTAGTAGCTGTTGTCGCTAATGTAACGTGCCTTAGTGAACACTCAGGTAAATTGTCAATAAGTTTCGTAATACTAATTATTTTTCCACCTGTTTGTGTGCAGATTGTTATTCATGAGGTTTTTTAAATATTCTTTTCTTCCAGATGTGTCCAGGTGAAGTGCTCTTTTTTTTATTTATACCATGTGGGCTTTTCACAGGAATTTCTGGGCTAAAGGGGATACTTTTTGGGTACCCCATATCTCAAAGCCCACCCGCTAGGAAACCGTTGCCCCGAGTGAGGAAGCCCAACCTACACTCGGACCGTTGACAGGATTCGAACCCGTGCGCTTGGAGACCCCTCGGATCCCAAAGCACGCATGGTTCCACTGTACCACGGCGGCCTTGTCCGGTGAACTGCATCAGGTAGAGTGGGAAAGGAAACTCACTGGTTCTTTTTTTATTTGACTTTTTTCTCTATTTATTTTATTCAAATCCTTATATAGAGACACGATCGACTCTTGGAAGTCCGTACACCGAGGCTTTGAAGTGAATAGCGATTGAAGGGACACCCATGGACGAACACACACACACACACACACACACACACACACACACACACACACACACACACACACATAAGCAGGGACAGACGCACACATGCACGCACGCACGCACGCACGCACGCACACACACACACACACACACACACACACACACACACACACACACACACACACACACACACACACACACACACACACACACACACACACACACACACACACACTTAATATCACTCTATCACTTTCATTCTCACTTTCACTCGCACGGATTAGCAAACCAACAGCCAAGAAGGAAATAATAATGATCATGACAGTATTTGCCAACCTTCGTAAGTTTCCAGTTTATCACAACACGTTTACAACGACGCACTCTGGAAATGGTGAACATAAATGTGTCAATAGGGAAAAATAACCGAAATGTTATCGAAGTACTCGTATATAGTTGTTCCTGTGCAATTTTTCCTCAATATTTTATTGATTTTTGGATGCGTTAGTTACTTGTTTATTTTTTGAGTGACGTGTGTGTGTATAAGAAATTATTTACATCTACAAAAGACATTATGTACACATACATACCTTACTTTGTTTTTTTATATAGTTATTTTTTGTAGATTTTTAGTAATATTTATCTTAAGACATCAGTGCAACAACTTACTTTTAATACGCCAAACATAATTTTTACTTTCTTTTTTTTTGTTATTAAAGTGCAAGTGTCTGATGTACATACGTTGATCATTACTTAGACTGTGGGAATATACTCTTCTTTTATTTAACTTTTCTTTTTTCTAATATAATTGTTTGATCCACACTTGATGACGCTGGTGCACACACACGCAGGGTCGGGGTGTGCTATGCGACGTGGGGGGAGATGCTCGTGCTGTGGTGTGTGTCCGTACAGCGCCAACACTTCTGCGGAAAAAAAAAAAAAAGATAGTGGCAGAGTTTTAAAAAAATGCATTTGAAAAGGATCCACTTAAATATAGTTAGCATAGATGTTTACTCCAATTCCCACCGCCCGTCACTTTGTACGTGTGTGTGTGTGTGTGTGTGTGTGTGTGTGTGTGTGTGTGTGTGTGTGTGTGTGTGTGTGTGTGTGTGTGTGTGTGTTTGTGTGTGTTCGTGCGTGCGTGCTCATTGTTTACCGTGTACACAAGTTGCTATGGCTGTGTATGTACTTATGTATTTAACACACTTACAGACCGGATATGCCCCCCCCCCCCCCTCACACACACACACACACACACACACACACACACACACACACACACACACACACACACACACACACACACACACAGCAACAACTCAACTCTCTGGTCATATTATTTAGCTTTCCGTTTTCTTTCCGAGCTACAAAAGAGGAAAGAGCGCCACCACAGTAACACCATGGCGGAAACTTAGAGGTAAAAGTAACTTGCTCCTTTGCTGGCCACTCCGGCAAGAAATATGAATTACGAAGCCGCCCCAGTAATGGCTCGAGGTGGATTCGTGTGGCGGCAGAGTAATGTTTGTCTGCCTCTCACTGCCCCGCGTGTGGAAACTAAAAATTTTACGAGGGCGAGAAAAGTTCCGCTCTCTAAATATTCATAGTGTGTGTGTGTGTGTGTGTGTGTGTGTGTGTGTGTGTGTGTGTGTGTGTGTGTGTGTGTGTGTGTGTGTGTGTGTGTGTGTGTGTGCGGGTGTTAATGTTAGGCAAAGAAAAACACACATGAAATATAGATGAAAGTGCGGTTGAATATACGAGTGGCTAGCCGTGGAAAATTAGTTTGAGAAGTTTGGGTTGTGTTATCATTAGGATTCATTAGTGCCACTACGGTGTTTTGCCGGATAACTACATTAGCACCACCACCACCACCACCACTGCTACCACTCTTCTGCCGCTCCTTCACCACCAGATAAGCAACTATACCACACTGCTACACATCACCTATCGTATTCACCATCATCACCACATTAGCACTACAAACATCACTTCTATCACATCACTGCACTAGTAAAACACTCATCACCACCATCCAAGTAACTACCACTATAATACCACAGCAGACACCACCACCACCAGACTACCACCACACCACAAAGACTCCAAAGAACACACAACAAAACGTCTCTAAAAGCTAACAACACACCACAAACACCAAAGTAAAAATCACAAGAACCTCTACCACTGCTAGCACCACCGCCACTACTGCCACCACTACCACCCCTACCACCACCAGCAAGCGTCACCAATAAGACAGACTTTGGCCATAAAAATCTCCCATTACCTTCAATAGCAAGCGATATCTCACGTGTTAAATTGCCCATCAGAGGGAGGCTTAGCAGTATGATCGTCCTTAGCCACCCATTCCTCTACAACTACTACCACCACCACCACCACCCTCCCTCCAGTCTCCAGCCTTCCGTTTTCCTCTCCATTTCCCCCCGTGGAATAGAAATGGAGGCGCAGGCGTGAGGTTTAAACCCTTACTTTCATTTCCCTTCCCCATTAATGCCTTCTACCTACGTCTGTTGGCTCGTAAAAGGTCCCCAGTCGTGTAACTAGAAGAAACTTTTGATCTCACCTCGTTTTTTTACTTTTTTTTTTAACCTTTTCCAAGCTTTTGAATTTGTGATTGCTAGCAGTGTTGGGGAGAAAGAGGAAGGAATGCTTTTCTTTTTTTCTTTTTTCTTTGATTTTTCTTTTTTCTTGATTTGTTTTTTTCATATATTTTTTTCATTTATTTTCAGTTTTATATTGTTTTTTTTTTTTTTTTTTTTTTTTTTGTGTGTGTGTGTGCGTGTGTGTGTGTGTGTGTGTGTGTGTGTGTGTGTGTGTGTGTGTGTGTGTGTGTGTGTGTGTGTGTGTGTGTGTGTGTGTGTGTATCAGGAAAGTTGCGGTGGGCGAGTGGGAAGGCGAGTTTATTGTCGGTCTTTTGTCATTCACTTCCGGGTATATATTTTTTTCTGATGTGTAGCAGGAGTGATTTATCGTGAGCCAGATTCATTACCAGACTCGTATGTATGTCGCATTCGTTTGTCATGTGACTTTTCAATGTTTTTATTGCACCCTAAAACACACACACACACACACACACACACACACACACACACACACACACACACACACACACACACACACACACACACACACACACACTAACAAACAACAAACTTCCTTGATCTCTATTTGCTTTATTCCTCAGTTAAGCAACACGTTACAGCCTCCCCTCAAACCTGCCCTTACCTCGCATTCCTTCTCTCCAGCCTCGCGCCTCTACACCCTCACCTCTCTTTCACGACTCGTCCCCCTTCTCTCTCACCCTCTCGTGCCTACGCTTTTACGTTCACTATAATTCCTCCCTCTCTGTGCGTTCTATTTCCCTCCACGCGTTCCCTCTCACTCCCTCTCTCACTCTCTGACCCCTGACCGTCGCCTGATGATTTGTCCAGCTCTCCCTCTCTCTCTGTCTCTACCTATCCCCTTTTCTGGATCTGGACACCACACACCTTAAAGCGCGGCCATCCAGGAGGTGGAATAAATGCCTATGAAATCCCTCTGATTGCTGTATGCTATTGTGTTTATTGCTAGCAGGCTGTGTTGGGTTACTGCAGGCCATTTAGGTTCTCGCTTCCACTCCTGCTCTTCTCCTTGTTCTCCTTCTCCTATTCCTCCTCTTTCTCCCCTTCCTCCTACTACTCTAGTTCCTCCTGTCCGCATTCCCTGGTATTCCGCATTAACTCTGCAGTACGGCAAGGGAGCAGCGTTGTCATTTCATCCACACTTGTATCTTTTCCTTCTTTTTCGGCCCGCGTGTGCTTGCTTATACCGGGACATTCGGAAAACGGCTTCATTTGGCGCCAGTGAATGTTGCTCGCGCGGGAGAGGGATGGAGGATCATGGTGTGTTGCGAAGCGTGTAGTGAGACCGAGTGACGTCCCCGGGGAGTGCTTTCGTGCTAAGCGGCCGGCTAATCGCGTCCACTCCAAGGCGATTACAGGCACTAGCACATCAGGGGTGGAGTGAAGGGAGTAACAACACATCCCACTCAGCCCGGTGCATCTCACTCCGATCCTCCAGCTGTGATACCTGTGATACCTATTCCAATGCAGACTAATAGAAGCTTATTTCGTCGCAATTTGGCTCCAGTGCTCCGGCGCCAAAACAGCCAAGAAATTTTGTTCGTTCTTCTGTATTTAACGCCAGGCTAATTAAATCTCTTTTCGCCTAATGAAATCGCTCTGGGAGTCTAAAATTCAGTCAAGAGGTTTTGTTCATGTTTCTCTATTCTACATCAGTCTGTTTAAATATTTCTCCACTAATCAAATAATCTTTAGAGTTTAGAATTAAGTCAATAAATTCTCCTCGTTCTTCTGCATTCAAAGTCAATTTAATTAAATATCTTCCCACAGTCATCTTTTCAGCCTCTTTTAGCTCATCTCACTCCTAATATGTGTTAAGACAGCCCTAAGCTCAGCTCACCTTACTCAGCTCACCGCTACTTGTTAGCTCAGTGCAATTTACTGTAGACAATTATAGTCCCATTAATTTAATCGGCTCCGGTTCAGGAGAGTGTAACAGAAACATATATCTTGAAACTCATCTATACACAAATTCAAATAGCCCTGAGAGACTGAAATGAAATATTGGAGTAATTATTTGACTGTTTACATAACAGTCAAATAATTACTCCAACTTCATATCGAAATGGGCAGATGATAGACGCACCACTGAGGGATGAAATTGATGCAGATGGAACTAAAAGGTAAAGGCAGTCAGATCACCTCAGACTAAAATTCCACGTAGGACTTAGTGAGACCAATTCAGAAAATAAAGAATATGAATCGAGATCAGTTGTGTTTGGCCTGACATTGAAACACGAGTAGAGTAGAAATTAAAATTAGAAGGGATGACACTGGTTCATTCATCCCTGTACGTCTAGATTTATTCCCTAATGATTCTTTATTCATGGCAGTTTTGGTAAAGTATTACTAGGGTTGCGCGTGATGTTAAGTGCCACTTCTTTATAATTGTCCTTCTTTCATATGTTTGTTTTGTGGAGGGATATTTACTGGTGGTTGTGTCACGTCCATCCAAGGTACACGATTTATGCCTCCACTATGTCTGCATGAATACCGACACCATCACGCATTATGTCACGCATGTGTGGTCTCGTTTTTTTTTTTATCATCATCATTACTCTGCCTCTCTTTTTTTTCCCTTTGCTGATCCTTTCTCCACATGTCACAACAATCCTATTTTTTTTCTTTTCGTAACCAATTAAACTTTGTTTTCGTCAGCCGCAAAATGCCAGTTTCTTTCTCGTAAACATCATTTGTGTGTGTGTGTGTGTGTGTGTGTGTGTGTGTGTGTGTGTGTGTGTGTGTGTGTGTGTGTGTGTGTGTGTGTGTACGTGCGCATGCAAGTGTGCGTGCGCGTGCGCGTCCTTGTATTTGCAAAGAAAGGTTACACGCCTCACGAAAACACAAAGGATCACAGACTATAAATGTTGGTTGAACGCAGCGGCAAGAAGAGCGAAGGACAAATTACAATGAGGAGAAATACAAACTTACTGAGTTAGGGCTCGTAGTGGCCGTGTCCTGGGGCGGGGCGGGTCAGGTCGGCTGGCTGGAGCGTCTCGGTAGTTTTAGAACGCGAGTCTGGGGCAGAGTAGGAGGGGTCCCCGAGCTGGTTGGGGCCTGCCCGCCGCTCACAGCAAGAGGCACTTCTGGTCCACTGGTCGCCGCGTCGCCGTCCTACTCCTCCTCCTCCTCCTCCTCCCCCACCTCCTCCTCCTCCTCCTCCTCCTCCTCCTCCTCCTCCTCCTCCACCTCCACCTCCACCCCCCTCCGTGTTCTTCTTCAGGATGGACTTCAGAGGCTCTTTGGACGCCTTTGTCATTGTGTTGATCTTTGGGCTTCCTCTAGCTGGGCTTTGTGTTGCTGGAGAGCCTATCCCCGTCTCCCCCATCACCGCAAAGCTTGGTCCCTGCTGCTGAGTCAAGCTGCTATCCACGTACTGACGCCCTGGCAAGAACCCCTCCACGTATGCTGCCGCGGCCTGTGTGCCTGGGGTTTCCAGACTTGGTTCGCTCGCCTGAACCGTGTCAGGGAAGCCAGTAGCTCCAGCCGTTGGTGGCGGCATTGAGGCTGCGGCGTCGGTGAGAACAGTCTGGGCGAAATCAGCACCAACTGTTGGAATTCCCAAAGGCAGCATGTACGTTCCCTTGCTGCCACAGGAGCAGCAAGGTGCCCCCTTAGGGAACTCTGCCATGGATGTTCGTTGACCACTGGCGCCCATCGAACAGCAGTCCAGGCTGTGAGGCAGAAAGAAGAGCTAATAACACATTATCTGTGCCACATGAATGAAAGTTATGAAAAAGGTCGTCCATTGTATCTTGAAAACATTTCCTAACACCTTGCTTTGTGCCTATTAAAAATTAAAAGGAAAAAGTTTATAGACAATGATAAAAAAAAATCTCAATTCGCTGCTGTCAGCTGGCTACAACACAGAGTTTGTGCATTAAAGTTGAATTCTAAATCCTTACCTCGGAATGGAGCCCGCCCGCTTGTGTGCCTCGTAAGACTGCTTCATGTGGATGAGTTGCTCTTGTAAACAGCGGTACTCCGTCAGGAACTTTTCCAGCTGTGCGGCGTGGTACTCAAAGTGACAAGGGTCGGGGGCGTGGTGGTGGCTGCACATGCCGCCGTCCGCCTCTGCCCCTTTGCCGCTGCAACAAGTGGGAAAAGAACAAAATAGACAAAAGTAAACACTACATTGTACATACTGTTCCCAGGTCATTTTCTGATTGTGTCTTAACCTGCCAGCCCTGACCTGCAGGGGTCCTCGAGGGGCCTAAGTGCTTGGGCGTGGGCGGGATCCATCAGAGGCGCCGCACCGAGACACTGGTGAGTCCCGGCGGCTAGGTGAGCGTTGGCGTAGGCGTTTGAGGCAGCCTGGCTGAGGGCAAGATTGAGGGCGCTCGAGGACCTGCTGGGAAGAAGCGAGGCCATGCTATTGCAGCTGAGGCAGCAGTGGTGTGCTTGACAGGCAGCGCGCAGTGATGCGGTGATGATGGTGGTGGTGGTGGTGGTGGTGATGGTGATAATGTTGTAAGCAAGATAATGGTGAACTTGTTGGAGATAATAATAATGCATTTTCATTGTTATTACTGTTATAATAATAATAATAATAATAATAATAATAATAATAATTATTATTATTATTATTATTATTATTATTATTATTATTATTATTATCATTATTTCTATTATCTTTTTTTATTATAACTATTGTTATTATTATTATTATTATTATTACTATTATTATTATTATTATTATTATCATTATTATTATTATTATTATTATTATTATTATTATTATTATTATTATTATTATTATTATTATTACCATTACTATTATTATTTTTATTATCATTATTATTATTATCATTATTATTATTATTAAGTGATGATATCATGACGGTATTAAGAAAAAGAGATAGTAAAGAAAAAACAAAGTGAACTTGAACTTGGTACAAAGGAAGAAGAAAAGAAAACAGGACTATAGCAACACACCAAAAGAAAGGAAAGATAAATAAATGGAAATACGTCGGAAACCCTGAACAAAAAGAAAGAATTCGACGAAAAAAAAAAGAAATATAAAAAGTCCTGAGTAACGAACAAAACGACTTTAACCCATAACTTAATTAAAAAAAAGACACGGCAAAAATGTTTCCAGCTAACTAAATAAAAGAAAGCCCGTTAAAAGTGTACATGACGATAAAGGAAGAGAGAGAGAGAGAGAGAGAGGGGGATGACGTTCAGGCGACTTGCAACACAACCCATGCGCCTTTAGCAGTGGCCCACCCTGAGACTTTTCCACTCCCACATTACTGAAGCCTCGTCAGGAAATGAATAATGCACATGCTCCTTTTCCCTCCTCTTCGCTCCTCTTCCCATCTCTTCCTCTCCTTCCCTCCCTTTCCTACCTCCTCCCTCCTCGCCACTTCCTTTCATCCCAACACACACGTTCCGGTATGAGACAAAACATTGAGTAACAGGAACAAAGCAGAAGGGAGGGAGAGTAAGAGAGGAGAGAGCAAGAGTAAGAGATGAGGGAGAGAGAGTAGGAGAGGAAGAAGAGAGAGTAGGAGAGTGATGAAGAAATGGGTATATTTAGACGAGAAGTTAAAGAATAGTAAAGGAAAAGAATGACAAAAGGAAGGGGTAGAGGAGAATGAGAATAATGATGAAATAGAGAGAAGAGAATGAGAACAGAAGGAGAATAAGTCAACAAAAAATAAGAAACAGAAGTAGAGGGAACTACTAGATTCCTGGAAGTCATCGGGAACTCTCCTCCTCCTCCCTCCTCCTCTCTTCCTCTCCTCCTTTCTCTCTTTCCCTCTTTCTCTATCTCTCTTCCATTCTCTCTCCTTCCTCCCTACCTACCCATCACTTACCTGGGCGGTCGAGATAAGGAAAGAGAAAGAGAGCCTTGTAGTAACAGACAGGCGGACAGTCAGAAATTCACACGAAATAACAAAGACGAAATCAGCGAATGTTGTCCTTAGCGAAACTTTAGGATGAAAGTAAAGATTGGAACTCAAGCTTCTAAATTTTACGGAAAGTGACAAAAAAAAATGGTATCTGGAAGTAGGGAAGTAGTGGGTTAAGCGAAAATAGGAAGACGTATCATATTGTTTCTGAGAGGGAGAGATAAAATTGAAAGCATGAGACGGAAACAAAGATTGGTGGTGGAAAGTGAAGTGGAATAAAGTGCAAATGAACAGCCGGGAAAATAATATTACGGCTTGGACAATGAGATCAGTGTGTGTGTGTGAGAGAGAGAGAGAGAGAGAGAGAGAGAGAGAGAGAGAGAGAGAGAGAGAGAGAGAGAGAGAGAGATGAGTGAGACAAGTAAGTCAGACAACTCCATATTGAAAAGGAAAACAATCATGGAAATACATAATAAATACTCAGAACACACAAATCATACATATATTCCTTCATACATACACTCACCAACTGTCTAAAGCTTCCTATATCTTAGCCTACAATATTCCTTCGTTTTAACCTCCTTCCTTGCTTCCTAAATCTGACAACTTTTGACACATTTCCTTTCCTCTACCACATCTTGTTTCCTAGTCCAGTATTCTCAAGTCTCTCTCTCTCTCTCTCTCTCTCTCTCTCTCTCTCTCTTTCTCCCTGTCTATAATCATCTTCCTTCTCTTCCACCTTTCTCAACCTTCTTGGTCCAGGAGAATCAAATTTCCCCGCCTCTTTGGAGAAGGAACACGTGTAATTAATTGGAGGACGAAGAGAAGGACCGCAGTGGCAACAGTGGCTTTTTGCAGCAGCCCCACCCGGCCCCAAATTAGCATTCTGGCTGAGGAGAGAGAGAGAGAGAGAGAGAGAGAGAGAGAGAGAGAGAGAGAGAGAGAGAGAGAGAGAGAGGGGGAGAGATGCGTGGGAGGCTGGGTTTAGAAAAAAGAGGACAAAGGCAAGGACTAAAATTATTCAGACGTTAAAACAGAGGCAGTGTGTGTGAGTGTGTGTGTGTGTGTGTGTGTGTGTGTGTGTGTGTGTGTGTGTGTGTGTGTGTGTGTGTGTATCAGATCTTTATTCTCGCAATCACAACAGCCAAGGCCTTTGTACTGGTAAAAGCAGCGGGCCTTTCTCTTCCTCTTCCTCGTCCTCTCTCTCTCTCTCTCTCTCTCTCTCTCTCTCTCTCTCTCTCTCTCTCTCTCTCTCTCTCTCTCTCTCTCTCTCTCTCTCTCTCTCTCCTCCCCTCCCCTCCCTCCTCCCTCCCTCCCTCCCTCCCTCTCTCCCTCCCCTTCATTTTCCCTCCCTCTCTCCCAGCTCGGCTTCCTGGTACACCACGACCACTTTCTCTTCCTTTCCCTCCTGCCTGCACTCCCTTGCTCATCTCCAGGCAGTCAACGTGTGTTTGTCAGACGAAATACGAGGATGAAATGCGAGAGGAAAAACCTAATATAACTTTGGACAAGTACTAAAGGACATAGGTTACTGCTCCGCTTTCCATTTCTCTCTCCTTTTTTATTTCATTATCTCCTGCCTCCCATCCATTTCATCTTCTCGTTTCTTCTTCTCTCCATTTCTCGCTCTGTTTTTGTTGCTGTTGTGTGTCTTTCTGTTGTTCGTTTTTCTTAGTATCTTCCTACTGGCTTTTTTAACTTCTTTTCCTTACCAGTTTTTAGTTGCCCTTCTCCGTTTCTCCCTTTCTCCCTCGTTTTTTTTAGGTTATTCAGTGCCTGTACGTTTTCCAGCTCTTTCTTATTCCTTCCTCACTCCTTTCCTTTCTACACCTCGCTTCTTTCTGTGATGTTTTCTTATTTCTCTCCGTCCGTCACTCCCTTCTCCCATTTTTCAGTTCTCAGTGGCCCCTTTCCTTCCTATTGCTTGTCACTCAACCCCCTTCCACTTCTCGTCTCGCTTCTTTTTTCCTATTCACGTGTTTGCATTCTCTCATCTCTCCATCTTTCTTGCTCTCATCACTTCTTGATAAACCTCCATTTCATCTTCATTTACTTTCTGTTGTCATTTTCTTCCATCTTCAGTTTATCATCTCATCACCAGTTTTTACTTTTCTTTCTTATTATCTCTTCTCTTCCATTTCTTCCCTCCCCTTTCTGTTTTACACCTCACGTATTCATATTTTTTTCTTGTATTTCCACGTTTTCATCCCTCACAGTGTTACCCCTCCCGTTCTCTTCCTCTCTTCCCCTCTCCCCTCCCTTCTCTCTCGTTGCTCCCGCGTCTTTATGACTAAAAGTGTAACGCTCAGATATTTGAGGAATTTCATTATACCACGATGCGAAAGAATACCGGAAAAATAATTGTTTGTAGGCCCAAA
Organism: Portunus trituberculatus; assembly: GCF_017591435.1. Lineage (NCBI taxonomy): Eukaryota > Metazoa > Arthropoda > Malacostraca > Decapoda > Portunidae > Portunus > Portunus trituberculatus. The sequence goes on along the minus strand of NC_059302.1, from coordinate 8,111,236 downwards.
AATATGTACATATACATTTATGTTGCGGACGGTTTATTAGAAAAAGGCGAATATATATTAAAATCATTTTCCTCTACAGTGGCGACAGCGTTAAGGAATTCTCTTGCTTTTGTTATCGAGTGATTTAGGGCGAGAAATTGTGTGTGTGTGTGTGTGTGTGTGTGTGTGTGTGTGTGTGTGTGTGTGTGTGTGTGTGTGTGTGTGTGTGTGTGTGTGTGTGTGTGTGTGTGTGTGTGTGTGTGTGTGTGTGTGTGTGTGTGTGTGTGTGTGTGTGTGTGTGTGTGTGTTCACTTCGGTTGCCTGCTGGTCACCCAGCCAGTCTTCCCGATTACGGAGCGAGCTCAGAGCTCATAGACCGATCTTCGGGTAGGACTGAGACCACAACACACTCCACACACCGGGAAAGCGAGGCCACAACCCCTCGAGTTACATCCCGTACCTATTTACTGTTAGGTGAACAGGGGCCACACATTAAGAGGCTTGCCCATTTGCCTCGCCGCGCCGGGACTCGAAACCGGCCCTCTCGATTGTGAGTCGAGCGTGCTAACCACTACACTACGCAGTGTGTGCGTGTGTGTGTGTGTGTGTGTGTGTGTGTGTGTGTGTGTGTGTGTGTGTGTGTGTGTGTGTGTGTGTGTGTGTTTCTACGTAGGGAAGAGGGCCAGCCAAGGGCAAAAAAAAGAAAGTTAGAAAAAGGCCCTCTTGAGCGCTATCTCTCCAAAGAGTTCAAAAAGTGCCAAAACCGTCAGCCAGAATTAGGGGAGCAAATGCCTCGATACCTCCATCTTAAAAGAAGACAAGTTGTAGGAATTCGGAAATACAGATGCAGGGAGGAAGTTCCAGAGTTTACCAGTGAAAGAGATGAATGATTGAGCGTACTGGTTAACTCTTGCATTAGAGAGTTGGACAGAATAGGGATGAGAGGAAGAAGAAAGCCTTGTGCAGCGTGGCCGCAGGAGGAGGGGAGGCATGCAGTTAGCAAGATCAGTAGAACAGTTACCATGAAAATAGCGATAAAATATAGAAAGGGATGCAACATTTCGGCGGTGAGAAAGAGACTGAAGACAGTTAGTCAGAGGAGGGAGTTGATGAGACGAAGAGCTTTCGATTCCACCCTATCAAGCAAAGCTGTGTGACTGGAACCCCCAAACATGCGAAGAGTACTCCATACAGGGACGGATAAGGCCCTTATACAGAGTAAGCAGTTGGAGGGGCGAGAAAAACTGTCGGAGACGCCTCAGAACACCTAATTTCATAGAAGCTGTTTTAGCAAGAGATGAGATGTGAAGTTTCCAGTTAAGATTATGAGCAAAGGACAGACCGAGGATATTCATTGTGGAAGAGGGAGACAGTTGAGTGTCATTGAAGAAGAGGGGATAGTTGTCTGGAAGGTTGTGTCGAGTTGATAGATGGAGGAATTGAGTTTTTGAGGCATTGAAAACTACTAGATTTTCTCTGCCCCAATCGGAAATCTTAGAAAGATCGGAAGTCAGGCGTTCCGTGGCGTCCCGCGTGATCTGTTGATTTCCTGAAGGGTTGGACGTCTCTGAAAGAACGTGGAAAGATGTAGGGTGGTATCATCAGCGTAGGAGTGGATAGGGCAAGAAGTTTGGTTAAGAAGGTCATTAATGAATAATAGAAAGAGAGTGGGTGACAGGACAGAACCCTGAGGAACACCACTATTAATAGGTTTAGGAGAAGAACAGTAGCCGTCTACCACAGCAGCAATAGAGCGGTCGGAAAGGAAACTTGAGATAAAGTTGCAGAGAGAAGGATAGAAGCCGTAGGAGGGCCGTTTTGAAATCAAAGCTTTATGCCAGACTCTATCAAAAGCTTTTGATATGTCTAACGCAACAGCAAAAGTTTCACCGAAATCTCTAAAAGAGGATGACCAAGACTCAGTAAGGAAAGCCAGAAGATCACCAGTAGAGCGACTTTGACGGAAGCCATACTGGCGATCTGACAGAAGATTGTGAAATGACAGATGTTTGAGAATCTTCCTATTCAGGATAGATTCAAAAACTTTAGATAAGCAAGAGATTAAAGCTATAGGACGGTAGTTTGAGGGGTTAGAACGGTCACCCTTTTTAGGAACAGGCTGAATGTAGGCGAACTTCCAGCAGGAAGGAAAGGTAGAAGTCGATAGACAAAGCTGGAAGAGTTTGGCCAGGCAAGGTGCAAGCACCTTTGCCTGTGTGTGTGTGTGTGTGCGAGAGAGAGATAGAATGGCAGAGAAGAGAGGAAGAGAGGTAGATTATTTCTGTTCTGATACCGCATTCTTTCCTAAGTCTTATTGCTTCTTCTCTTCCCTTTTTCTTCTTTCTTCCTGCTCTTCTTTCATATTCTCTTCTGTCGTACTTGCATTCCTTTCCCTCCACGTCCTGCCTTACTCTCCTTTCTTGCTCCCACATGAAGTATCTACATTCCAATATCCTGATTCCTTCTAGCCCCCTCACGCTCCTCTATCTCTCTCTTTCTGCTCTTCATTATCTGGATTTCTGCCATATTTTCCATGTTTTGATTGTTTTTTCATTACCTATCCTTTTTTCTTCCTTAATTTATGTGACTCTTTATTATTCCGTGTTTCCTCCTGTTCATCTCTTCCCTCGTTTATACGTATCTATGTACTTATCATATTTCTTTTATTTTCATTGTTTTCTCATCTCTTATTTTCCCTCCTAACTTCTAAAACTTCCAATTCCTTTATGATTCTTCTTGTTGACTTCTTTTCCCTCTTCCTTATCTTCTTACACGTCTTATACCTTCGTTATGTGTGTTCTTTCCCTCTACACTGTTTCCAATACTTACTCTCCTGCTATTCTCCTTTCATATAATTTTCTTCATAATTTTCTATCCTACATGTCTCCTCTTTTTCATTCTCCGTCCCCCTTTTTTTCTTCTACAAGAAGCTGCCGTCGCGTCCTTACCTACTGTCTGAGTGGTCTTGAGGAGTGTAGACTTGCGAGAGAGGAGTTTCAAGAGTGGTCTGTCCCTCTGCCGCCACCCCGCCGCCGCCACTGCCGCTGCCCATCCCGCCAGCGTCACTGAATGTCCGCCTGCAAAGAATGGAGTGGACCTTTGTGTTTTGTGATTATGCGGAGAGAGAGAGAGAGAGAGAGAGAGAGAGAGAGAGAGAGAGAGAGAGAGAGAGAGAGAGAGAGAGAGAGAGAGAGAGAGAGAGAGAGAGAGAGAGAGAGAGAGAGAGAGAGAGAGACTTAAATATGACAAAAAATATAGATGGACACATACATCGATGGAAGCAAATAATCAAAATACAACGCGAATCCAAAAAAATAATATAATCAAGGACAAGAAAAAATAACATAAAATAAGTGCAAAATTAACTATCAGAGGCTAAATAAGCCTAAATAAAGTTAATAAATCAACAACAAATAGAGAGAAAAAGACAGATGCACTTAAAGACAGATGACCTTAGATAGACACCAGAAAACTGACAGTTGGACTCTCAAATTTTGACTGAAAATATTGATGTAAAAGCCAGTCCTTCCTCGACAGCGTAATCCCGTGCGTGCCCACTCGCCGGGCCTCCCAAAACGGCAGAGAAATGAAGAGAAATAACCATGAGAATAAATAAACAGATAAAACATAAGGGAATGGAATATCTAACGTCAAGCACACAACCCTGAATTAATATATTTGCGTGCGTGGAAAGGCAAGATAAGAGAGGTCTGTGAGAGAGAACCTTTGTGTGTTTAAGTTTTTTTTTTTCTTCTTTCTTTTTTAAGGGGATGTTGGGGGGGAGGGGGAAGCGAGAGAGTTTGGTTTTGTTTTATTTTCCCTTCTTTTGTTTGTTGTGGTTTTGTTGTGTAACATGATACGTATAAATTCTTAAAACGACACACGTTCTCAGCACACACACACACACACACACACACACACACACACACACACACACACACACACACACACACACACACACACACACAAGATGGAATAGGCAATTTTGCGTCCCAGGACATTGAAGGGAAAGACAAATGAGGGGGATTTGAAGGGACGGGAAACATTTTTGCAAGATAGGAAAGAATTTTGTTTTCATATCGGCAGCTGAGATGACGGGAGAGAGAGAGAGAGAGAGAGAGAGAGAGAGAGAGAGAGAGAGAGAGAGAGAGAGAGAGAGAGAGAGAGAGAGAGAGAGAGAGTTAGAGGGTGAGTCCACACGTAAAGCCATAAACGCAACAGAGGAAAATTGCAGTCAGACAGAGCAAAATAATTAATTAGTAAAGGCGGCAATAACCCGGCGGTGAGGCGCGGAAAGCGAGCGTCAGGAGCTGTGAAATAACATGAGGCGAGACCTCGAAATGGAGTAAAGAAGTACAGCACAACATAACAGAGAGAGAGAGAGAGAGAGAGAGAGAGAGAGAGAGAGAGAGAGAGAGAGAGAGAGAGAGAGAGAGAGAGAGAGAGAGAGAGAGAGAGAGAGAGAGAGAGAGAGAGAGAGAGAGAGAGAGAGCAGTTTTCCCACGATAAATATTGTTTTACCATACTTTACGAATTCTTTCTAGGTATATATGCATGAAAATTTAGGAAAACAAAAAATAAAGAAGGGAATAAAACTGATTTCGTCACTTAGAGGTATCAAAATTACAATACTAAAACATAAACAACTGTATATGAAAGTAAAATAAATGAGAAACAGGGGACATTACAATAAACACACAAAATATCCCTTAAATTCACCTTATTCTCCAATTTCATTTAATATAAAGTAGGCAGACACACACAGACATACAGACAAACAGACAGCCAGACAGAGGGACAGCAACAAAGAGAGAGGGATTGTAAGAAAGAGAAACCACGAATTTAAAGTAAGGAACGATTTATACCACTCCGATGGTCGGTGGTCGGGGATCTTTACCAGGTGGAGCCTCGCACTTGATAAGGAAATGGGACGAACCAGACTTATGGAACAGTAAAAGTCGGGTGAAAAGAGAGGAAACCACCATTGGTCTGACGAGTGGCCACGGCGGGCAAGTTGTGGCGGGGGGAGGGAGGGACTTGAGAGCAATTTTGAGGTGTGGTGAGGAGGTCTTGGGTGAGGTAAGATTGGAGTCGAAAGGAGAACGATGCGTGGGTAAAGTGGAAGGTTTGGGAAGGGATATGAGTTGAGGTGGTCTGAGGTGATGGGTTGAGGTAGAAAGGAGAGAAAAAATGGGTCAGGTGGTCTGGCTTTGTAGTGAGATTGAAGGTGGAAAGTCGGTAAATAGGATAAACTGAGGAGGAAAAAAAAAAAAAGGTGAGTGAATACTTTGCAGCTATAAAAGACGAGGATGTTTAGGTTAAAGATGAGAGAATGAGGAAGGTGAGTGTGGCATGTGTGGTAGCGGTGGTGTGTGCGTGTCTTTGGTGAAATTCAGCAAGTGTTATGATGTACGTGATGACCCAAAATTTGACATGCAAGAGACAAGCACAGAGACAGATGGGCAGTGTGGAGGGTGATGATTGTGGGAGTGAGGGAAGTGAGGAACTGTGAAACTCAGGAGACGGGGTAGTGATGATGGATGAACTGAGAGAGAGAGAGAGAGAGAGAGAGAGAGAGAGAGAGAGAGAGAGAGAGAGAGAGAGAGAGAGAGAGAGAGAGAGAGAGAGAGAGAGAGTGTCATGGTTAAGAAGGCGGTGGAGAAAGCTGAGGTTGAGAAGAGATTAGAGTTTTATCTTTTCTTTGTCTTTTACTGCTGTCTTCCTTTTTGTCGCTTTTATTCTGCTCCTCCTCCTCCTCCTCCTCCTCCTCCTCCTCCTCCTCCTCCTCCTCCTCCTCCTCCTCCTCCTCCTCCTCCTCCTCCTCCTCCTCTTCTTCTTCCTCCACTTCCTCCTGCTTCTTCTCCCCCTACTCTTCCTCCTCGTACTTGTCCTCTTCCACTTCTTCCACTTCATCCTTCTCTTCTTTCTCTTCCTCCTCCTCTTCCTATTCCTCCTTCTTTTCCTCCTCCTCCTACTACTCTTCTTACTCTTCCTCCTCCACTTCCTCCTGCAGAAGGGTTGAAGATGTGCGCTGGTCGTCTCTCAGTGCTTTATTGTCAGGGCAGTGAGGCGATGGAACTCTGATGGCTCGTAAGAACACCGCAACAGACCAAGCAAAGAAAGGACACACAGACACACACACACACACACACACACACACACACACACACACACACACACACACACACACACACACACACACACACACACACACACATACACACTCGGCAGTCTTTGTCTCTTCCATCAGATAAACACTTGAATTCAGTCCCGCCAGTAGATAAATTGGCAGTGATAATTACAACAACTTTATCGCTCCCTGCTTGAGTGATGGCCGAGGAGAGGAGAGGAGAGGAGAGGAGAGGAGAGGAGAGGAGAAAAATAGAGAGGAGAAAAGAGAAGAGTGAAGAATAAAGCGCTACCGTCACGAGGGGATAGATAATGAGGGAGATGTTGGGTGTTGAGAGGAATGTAACACTGTGTAGGCGTTCCATTCAGTCTCTATTATTGACCAGTGAAAGCAGATATGAAGTGTGCGTGTTCCTGTACGTATGTGTGTGTGTGTGTGTGTGTGTGTGTGTGTGTGTGTGTGTGTGTGTGTGTGTGTGTGTGTGTGTGTGTGTGTGTGTGTAGATGTAGGTGAGTGAGTGGCCAAGTGTGTAATAATCTGTAATTTTATCTATATGAAAGAAATTCATCCTTTACTTTGTGTTTTCGTGAAAAGAGAGAGAGAGAGAGAGAGAGAGAGAGAGAGAGAGAGAGAGAGAGAGAGAGAGAGAGAGAGAGAGAGAGAGAGAGAGAGAGAGAGAGAGAGAGAGAGAGAGAGAGAGAGAGAGAGAGAGAGAGAGAGAGAGAGAGAGAGATTAAAGATTTAGCAAGCTGATGGTGATTAGATGAAATTGCATGTCATTAGTAAGTAAAGGACTTGTGGGAGCGTGAGACAATGAGTTGCCATGTGGAGTGGCGGCGGAGAGGGCGAGGGACCAGCAAATCAGGGACCGCCATGCATATTCATCAGAGGGAGGGAGGGAGAGTGACGTCACTATCAAAGGTCGCTTGGGAGAGAGAAAAAAATGAAGCCCTCGCCTCTCTCTCAGCGAACAGGAACTCTGGGATGCGTGTTTTTATTGAATTAGGGAGCTGAACGGTTTGAATAAATGATTCTACTTAATTGGAATATTGTTTCCCTCCCAACACAGCTTCGGTTTGACAGCTGTATTTTTTTCGCATCGCAATGAATCAAAACACAATGGAAACCAAGAAATAAATAAAAAAAACTGAAATTGAAAATGAATGGAGAAGCGCTACACAAGCGTGCAATGATTGGAAATGTAGATATGCTTAATTGTAATCTTTGTTCTCGTGCTCTCGTGTGTGTAATTTAAACGACACGGTTTTTGGGCTCCTGACAACCTGGCCAGAAAACGCACGCCAGCAGCACAGCTGACACCCACCCCGTGACCTGGGAAAGAGTGTAACACTTACGGTCTAGAGCACGAGGCGGCGGCGGCGAGACTCTGTAACTCCTGCCCGACCTCCTGGAGCTGCAGATGTTGCTGGAGCTGCAGGCCGAGCTGGGGATGCGGCAGATCCAGCAGGTCGGGGTACTGGCGTCCCCCACTGAGGGACACCTGTGACACCGAGCGGCTACATACCCTGTGGGGAAACATGTCTTTGGGGCACAACACTTCCTTCCACTGCCCAGCCTCCAGGGCCGCCAGCCGCGCTACACACGCTTCGTCCTTGGCGGCGGGGTCCACATATGGTAATGTGCCGGACGCCATGGCCTGAGCAGCGGCGCCCTCTGACAGTTCAGGGCGTTCGCTGGTCCCCACCTCGGTGCCGTTACCTAATGGGAAGTCACCTGGAGCACCTCTATGTCTGATGCTCCAGGTGGGGTCTGGCTGCTGCTGCCTCTTCGGAGACGTGTCTTCCATGTCGTTGGTGGGCACCACGTGGTAGCCTGCCAGCTTGTGCTGCGGGTCACACTCTGAGCTCCGTGAGGACTGAGCTGTCTCCACGCTGTCCTCGTCTCGCCGCGGTTCTCTGCCACCACGCACCTTGCAGTACAACACACTACACGCCAGCACCATTACCACCAGGAGGGCCGACACACCCCCGAGCAGGCCCTCTTTCATATAGCTCACCTCCATGTTAGCCACCCGCACCTCGGCCACCTCATGTGACACCTGCAACGTGAAGTTAGCCTCCCGCACGCCAGCCTTGTTTTCCGCCACGCATCGGTACGTGCCCTGGTCCTCTGGCGCTACGTCCGTGATTGTCAGATTGGAAACATATGACGTATTGTTTGATGAGATCAGGTCCACCACCAGGTCACGTTGCAGGTCGCTCTCATTGAACAGAGGCACGTCGCCCATGAACCAAGTGATGGCTGTGTCCACCTCCGTCTCCACGCGACACAGCAGCGATACATTCTCCCCGTGGGCCGCCAGCACCCGGGGAGCGACCGCTGCAACCTGAGGCGCACACAAAAGTTCTTCTTCGCCAGCAGCTGCCAGTCTTGCTGCATCAGCCATTTTGGGAAAGAGCACGTGGGCGGCATGGACGCGGCCAAGTTACGGTCGTGGAACCATTGCCGCAGCGGGCGGAGGTGGCAGGTGCAGCGCCACGGGTTGCCATCGACCCGGATCACCCGCAGCAGCACCAGAGGCACCAACTCTGACGCGTTGAGGAACGTGAGTTTGTTCTCGGCTACGTTCAGAATTTCTAGCTCGGTAAGGTTATACAGGGCGCCTGTTTCGATCGTGTGAATGTGGTTGTAACTCAGATCGAGTTGGACGACATGTGGAATGTTGCGAAAGGCTGCAATGGGAATGGTGGTGAGATTGTTGTGGGCGATGCGTAGCTCCCGCAGCATAAACATGTTCATGAGGGCCTCTGATGGCACTGCCCGAAGGTGGTTGTTACTCAGGTCCAGTTCCTTCACATTCTCCACGCCATTGAAGGAACCCTTCTCTAGGAATTTGAGGTTACAGTGGTTGAGCATCACCTTCTGCAGGTTGACGAGGCCTGTGTAAGCAAAGGCGTCACGCGGGAGGATCTTCAGGTTGTTGTGACTGAGATCAAGCACCTGGGTAGTGGGTTCGATACCACGAGGGACGTCTATAAAGTCTGCTCCACGACAAGCCGCCATCTGCATCCCGTCTCTCCAGAAACAGTCGCACACATTAGGACAGTCTCCCCACACACCCACGCCCACCCACGCCCACACCCACACACAAGCCCACACCAAAGCCGTGCGCGTCCTGGGCTGATACAGAGTCGTGTTTTGATTCTGCGACGTGCACATGGTCTGGAGGGTGCAGGAGCGTCCCGGGGTGCATGGACAGCGTCATGCCGCCTGCATCACTCCACACCGCCCCACCATCACCGCCCATCCGCCCCGCCGGCCAGCAGGGCTCCGCCGAAGTGCTGCAGGCCTGGCGCGGCGGTTCACAGCCTCCTCATGGCTACACCAGCCAGGCCTCCTCGATGCATGTCTTGCATCTTGCCGTCTGCCGTCGCGACAACATCCTGGGTGACGCTGTTACTGACTCAGGCACAGCGCATCCGACACCTGCAGAGGAAAAAAGGAATGTTCATCACCCTCTTGACATCACACTATTCATTAATGGCAGGAAAAGTAAACATAAAGACATTTAATAACAATGCACAGCGGCGTTTCACGTCGCTTGCGTGCACCAAAACATCACTATAGTGTTACTCACTTCATAAAATTAAATGATCTTTAAAGATAGCCTGAAAAATGTAAGTTATTTAATGTAATGTAAAGTATTTTTCAAACTAAATATTTTGATTTTGAGGTACCTGTATGGTACACACACGCCTTCGACGTACTGGATATTAAAAGTGCCAACACTGAAAAATCATACTCATATATAAAATGCCTCAAAAAGCTAAAATTCAGAGAAGTAAAAATAAAGAGGAGCGCTATTCTCATTAGGGTAGACATTTTCTGGGTGGAAATTGCGGTGTGGCATGGACCGTTTCTTTACAGAGTTTGTGCGTCACAGTGACCCGTCGGCGGAGGGCGGTGCCGTTCAGGAAGGCCGAATGATAATTGGGCATCGTGTGCCGTGCGCTACCTTTCGTCGGGTATGTGCATTCAATTTCAACTTTTCTCCTCTCCTGATTACGGCTTCGGGTTCCATTTCAACGCCATCCCCTTCCCTTCCCCCTGACTCTCTGGTCTCCCGCCTCCTTTCTCCATCCTCCCATAACACCCCATACCCCCAATCTCTCTCTCTCTCTCTCTCTCTCTCTCTCTCTCTCTCTCTCTCTCTCTCTCTCTCTCTCTCTCTCTCTCTCTCTCTCTCTCTCTCTCTCTCTCTCTCTCTCTCTCTCTCTCTCTCTCTCTCTCTCTCTCTCTCTCTCTCTCTCTCTCTCTCTCTCTCTCTCTCTCTCTCTCTCTCTCTCTCTCTCTCTCTCTCTCTCTCTCTCTCTCTCTCTCTCTCTCTCTCTCTCGTTCGCTCTTATCTCGTGTATCTTTGTGTACGCATTACTATCAAAGCGCTTTCGTTGCCGCCAAGAACAATAACAATAGCTCTCCTTGCCTGCTTTTCCAATTGTCCTCCTCCTCCTCCTCCTCCTCCTCTTTAACCTGCGTCATTAATCCCGTCTGTTTTCTTCCTCCTGTCTCTCTTTCTCTTTTATCCGGAGTAAATGTAAGTTTTCTCTTTTTTCCGTTTTTTTTCTGCTCACGCTGATCCTCTTGCTTGTAATTAGTATTTCAAGGAAGAAGAGCAAGGAACTTGAGAAGAAAGAAGAGGAAGTGAAGGAGATAAAAGAGGATTAGAGAGAAATGCAGGAGACGGAGGAAAATATTCAGATAAAGGGAATTATAAAGGACTAGGAGAAAGAGGAAGAAGGAAGGGAGAGTACACAGAGGATGAGGACGAAAAGGAGGGACAGAAATCATATTATGAAAATGAACATGGGAGGAGAATAGATAAAATAAGAAGATAAAAGTAAAGGAAAAGTTGAAATAGAGAATGATAAGAAAGAAACAAAAGAATCTCTCTCTCTCTCTCTCTCTCTCTCTCTCTCTCTCTCTCTCTCTCTCTCTCTCTCTGCTCATTGCATTTCCCATGTGGCAAACGTAATAATGATGCATATTAAGAAAAATATGTGCCTTAATGGGACAATACCTGTGTGTGTGTGTGTGTGTGTGTGTGTGTGTGTGTAAAAAAATAAGATATATAAAAAAGAAATCGAGACTAAGGATTTCGAGGAAGAAAAGAGAATGAAAAAAAATCTGAAAACTCTGCAAAAGGTAAATGTGAAATAAACTCTTAGGAAATTAGTTTCAGGTCTTAAGTTGGGTTCAATACTTCACCGGGAAAGCTTTGATGGGAGAAACATTGACTCTGGACCTTTTTTGTCTCAAGTCTCCAACGTTTTCCTTTTGTTTTTCAATCACTCAGGGGAAGATAGAAAGAGAAAGAGAGGGAGGAGTGAGTAGACATTTCTCTCTCCTCTCAGCCTCCTCACTCCCTCTTTTTCATGTCTCCTCCTCTCTCCCTCTCCCTCTCCCTCTTCCTCTCCCTCTCTCTCTCTCGCTCGGCCTCTCCGCTTGGGTGATGAGGTAGAATTATATTGCAGTGTGGGTAAAAATAAAATGAACAACACAGTGATGCAATTTAATTAACTTCGAAGTTGGAGGAAGCGTGTCTGTCGCGAGGGAACGAGATAAAGTGACAAGGAAAGAATAGACACAGAGAAAGGAGGAAAGGAAGAGAAACTGAGAGGTAGAAGGGAAGCGAAACTGATGGAAAAGGGGATACAAAAGTTTGGTTTCTGTGTAATTATAAAAAGTTATCTAGAGTTTTTTGGAATGTTTTTAAAAAGTTTATATTATTCTAGAGGTATTGAGAACATCATAGTCACCATAGTAATTCCTTATTATTTCTTAGTGTTTTCTACAAATAGCTGCTGTAACTCCAATATCATTTGGCGTAATATAGTACAGTTAGAGAGTATGATTTATTGTCGTTTCTTATCCTTTTGCGACCTGTAACCTTTTGAAAATTTTTATACATTTAATAATAGTAAATAAGATTTCAACAGAGTTATATTTTAGATAAGGTCAGTCTTTCTATAAAGAAGACCGTTCAGCCCAAAATAAACACAAGTACATAAGGAAATAGGTATTTAGCATGTTTAAAGAATATCAACGAAGTGATGGATGCAAACACTAAACCTTAAATGTATAAATATCAAAATATAGAACGAATTAGACAAATAAAACATAAAGTAACCACAATGATAAATAAACAAAAAATAGGTAATGAAATAATAAGTAGAATAATATGTAAAAACAGAATAGTTAGCAAAAAATCTAAAGAACAAAAAAAATATATATTCATTGAAGAATATGAGGAACCACCAAAACTACCAAACCCACCACCACCACCACCACCACCACCACCACCACCACCACCACCACCATCCGTTTCATAATAATCATCCCAGTCTACATAGCCCACCCACCTCTTCATCTTCATCTCTCTGTCTTTCTGTCCTTCCAACTCCACGACGCCCTAAGGGAATTTTTGCACTCACGAATCTTCCTTACTTACGTGCTGGCGTCACCATCCCTCTTCCTTCCTTTGCTTAGCGGTACGTGGGGTTTCTTCTACCCATTTATATAAATTTCCTAGTCCCTTGCATTATTCTTTCTTCGTCTTCATTTGTAATTTATTGGCTTTCTTCCTTTTCTCCCTGCCTTTGTCTTCCGTCTTCCGTTTTCATTGGTTTTGTTTTGTTTTGTTTTTTGTCTTTTCGTGTTATTTTATTCCTTTCCTCCTGCAACTCGTCTTCGTCTTTGTTTTCTTCCTCTTTTGCTTGAGTTTCTCTCCTTTCCCTTCGCATTCTCTTTCTCCCCATCCTCTTCCTCCTCTTCCTGTGCCGTCTTTGTATTTTTCTCCGTGATTTTGTTTCATTTTCATCTTTTGCAGTTTCTCCTCCTCCTTTTTCCTTTCCTTCACCTTTTCCTTTAACTTTTGCTCATATTTCTCGTCGTCTTCCTTCTCGTCTTCCTTATCTTTCCCTTTTCCCTTCACCTCCTCCTCCTCTTCTTTTTCCTCCTCCTCCTCCTCCTCCTCCTCCTCCTCCTCCTCCTCCTCCTCCTCCTCCTCCATCTCCTCCTCTTTCTCTTTGTTCTCTAATTCTTTCTGAGATTTACTTTCTATTTCTCCTTCGTTGAGTCTTCTTCATCTTGGTTCCCACTGACTTCTTCCCCCTCCTCCTCCTCCTCCTTCTCCTCCTCCTCCTGCTTCTCCTCTTCCTCCTCCTCCTCCTCCACCTCCTCCTCCTCCTCCTCCTCCTCCTCCTCCTCCTCCTCCTCCTCCTCCTCCTCCTCCTCCTCCTCCTCCTCCTCCTCCTTTTCTTCCTCCTGTTCATTCTGCAAGATAATGAGTTTTATATATTTTTGCGTTAATTCAATTATTCTTCTCCATTTTCTTTTAACTCCTCAATCAGTCTTTGTCCTTTAACTTCATTTTGTCGTGTTTTTCCTTCCATTGCCATTTTTGTCTTCATTCATAAGTCATTTTGACAATATTTCTCCCTCAGAACTTTCTTTTATTTCATTACTAAACAGACTATTTCTCTCTCTCTCTCTCTCTCTCTCTCTCTCTCTCTCTCTCTCTCTCTCTCTCTCTCTCTCTCTCTCTCTCTCTCTCTCTCTCTCTCTCTCTCTCTCTCTCTCTCTCTCTCTCTCTCTCTCTCTCTCTCTCTCTCTCTCTCTCTCTCTCTCTCTCTCTCTCTCTCTCTCTCTCTCTCTCTCTCTCTCTCTCTCTCTCTCTCTCTCTCTCTCTCTCTCTCTCTCTCTCTCTCTCTCTCTCTCTCTCTCTCTCTCTCTCTGCAGGCACATTCAAATTGAGGAGAAAAATTCCAGTGAGATAGAAGAGGGGACTTGGACGATGACGAGGAGGAGGAGGAGGAGGAGGAGAAGGAGGAGCAGGAGGAGGAGCAGGAAGAGGAGGAGGAGGAGGAGGAGGATAGCATAGAATGAGAAGAGAAAAATGGAACAGCTGGTGCGAGCAGGAAGGAAAAGATGTGTAAGTTAAGAAGTACAAAAATAAAAATAAAATGACTAAGAGCAGGAGGAGGATTAGGAAGAGGAGGAGGAGGAGGAGAATACAAAGGAATACAAAGGAAAGCCAAACAGCAACAGACCTCTTGATCCTTTCGAGACTATTTGGTATTGGTAACTACTTCTAACCGGCTACAGATAATAGAGACGGGACAGTACAGAAGGAGATGGAGGAGGAGGAGGTAGAGGAGGAGGAGGAGGAGGAGGAGGAAGAAGAGGAGGACGAGGTAAAAATATGAAAAGCTAGGAAGATACATAAAATAAAACAAGGTGAAACATATGGAGGAGAAAAAAAAGAAAAGGAAGAGGTAATACAGTTTTTCTCAATAAACAAAAAGAAATATGAAAAAGCAATACTTGAATATTTCTTTTCTGATTTATCTTCCTTTTTCTGAGAAGAGCAACTTGAAAAAAAAAAATAATCACAAGAAACACAAAGCGGTAATAAGAGGTGGAGTCGGAGGAGGACTAAAGGGGTCGGAGTCGGAGGAGGAGGAGGAGGAAGGAGGAAGAGAAGGAGGAGGAAGAAAAGGAAGAGGAAGAAAGCGTAAAGGAAAATGTCACCTACAGGAGAAAAGAAGAAAAGGTATGCGAAAAATAACGAGAATATACAGTCTCTGAGGCAAGACATGACTATTCTCACGCTAATGAAGATGAAGAGACAACGAATGAAGGAAAAAATTACAAAAGAAGGACGGCTGAGTAACTGGAGGAGAAAGAGGAGGGAGATGAGAAGCACGAGATGGAGGAAGGAGGAAGGAGAAAGGAATAGGATGGACAAAAAGAAAGAAGATGACGTTGAGGAGGAATAGAATAGGTGTAGCAGGAAGGGAAGGAGAGTAGGAGTAGGAGTAGCAAAAGGAGGAGGAAGAGGAAGGAGAGACAGACAGGCAGGACATCTATTAGAAAGTGCTATGAGGAAAACGAACACAAAATAAACACATGGCACCAGAACATTAATCATTGGCACCATTGTTTCTCTCTTTCCGGGGAGTGTGATGAATGACTCCTCTCCCGCGACGTCCGTTCGGGAAGAAAGGAAAAAATATCAAAATGTTATATGTAATGGAGAAACATCGAACGCGCATCTCGTCCCGGCCTGACCTGATCTGACCTTCATAAATGTTACTTCTTTTTACTTTGCATTTTTTTTTTTTTTGCGTGATTATCTTAAAATTCTTAATGCGCTTATTTTTTTCTATATTCTTTTTTTCTTAAACAGTTTTCATGTCTTACTCATGTTTATTTTTTTTTTTTTGAAGATTTTGTAAAGTAGTTGGATAGAAAAGCTAATTTTTTTTTCTTATCCTCTTTTTTTTTATATACAAATCTCGTAAACCAATCAATGAAAAAGGCCATAAAAATAATCCTTTACATTTCATATTCTGTACTGTACAATCCATCCCTTTACAGATAGGTGCATGTAAAGACACAACTATGACAGTGAAAGACTTAACTTCTATACATTCCCATCTTCCCCCCTCCTCCCTCCTCTCTATCTGTCACCCTGTCTCTCTCCTTCTAGCTCTATTTACCTACACCTTCCAGATCAATAACCATCTCGTGTAACCAAAAGTCCTCGTGAGCTGGTAAGCCCCAAAAGTATCGAACTGCGCTTTTTTTTACCCTTCTCTTCTCTCCCTCGCATTCCTGTGTCACTCTTTCTCACTCCCTCACGCTACTCTTCACTTACTCCTCCCTCTTGCCCTCGTTTTCTCCCTTCTCTTGTGACAGATGACAGCAGCACACACAAAACCATAATAGAGAGAGAGAGAGAGAGAGAGAGAGAGAGAGAGAGAGAGAGAGAGAGAGAGAGAGAGAGAGAGAGAGAGAGAGAGAGAGAGAGAGGAGGACCAGGAACAAGTTAGGTAGCACACACAAACCATTAAGATATCCTGTGCATAAAAGGTTTTCCCAGTGGTATTGTCATGCAGAACTCATGATAGATGGAGGCTTTAGAAGGAGGATTGATGAGCGAGCAGGACGAGACGGGGAGACGAGGAGGAGGAGGAGGAAGGAGGAGGAGGAGGAGTAGGAGGAGGAGGAGGAGGAGGAGGAGGAGGAGGAGGAGGAGGAGGAGGAGGAGGAGGAGGAGGAGAGGAGGAGGAGGAGGAGGAGGAGGAGGAGGAGGAGGAGGAGGAGAGGAGGAGAGAGAGAGAGGAGGAGAAGAGGAGGAGGAGGAGGAGGAGGAGGAGAGAGAGAGAGACAGAGAGAGAAAGGTGAGAGAGAGAGAGAGAGAGAAATAAAGAGAAATGAGAGAGAGAGAGAGAGAGAGAGAGAGAGAGAGAGAGAGAGAGAGAGAGAGAGAGAGAGAGAGAGAGAGAGAGAGAGAAGGGTCATACTGAAGATAGATGACTCCTAGCACTGTCTTCACTTCCCATACGGAAGGGAGAGCTTTCTGCCTTACCGAAAGTACTCTCTCTCTCTCTCTCTCTCTCTCTCTCTCTCTCTCTCTCTCTCTCTCTCTCTCTTTTCTTTTATTACTGTTAGGTATATTTTTTTATTTACTATTTTCTATTAGTTTTTATTATACTGGGTTTTTTTTCATTTCTTTTCCGGAAATCGATTTCTATTAGCGGCGTCACAATATCGTGGGATCCATGGCGTTCATTATGACACGCTACGGTAATGGTAAGTCCACAGAGCCGTAACTTGCCATCGCTGGTGATTAATTGCGGCGCGCTGGACACACATACCCCTCGTGTTAACTTTTGTCACGCCAGGCACCGTGTCATCCCCATGCGGTCCATCATGAGTGAGATCAAATGGGCTTACCTCGAGGGCGCCATTACTCATAAGAAGTTCCTGAGGTATGTGGGGAATCATTAAAGAGAACACCTTAGAGAGGCCCTCCACTATGACAGTCTCCTTGATTTGCATATATGACGTGACTTCCCTTAGCTTACACACACCAAGGCTCCTTTCGATGCTTGTACCAAAAGCATCAGAGAATCTCTAAGATAATCAATCTACATTACCCTCATATCCATTGATTTCCACGCACCGAACTCCACGGACCCGGCAAAACCTAAGATAGTCTCCAGGAAGTGAATTAGTCAAGAGCACCCGCCGCTCTCTCTACAAGTAGCTCTTATATTAACCTGATATCCTTTGCTTCTACACACCAAAGCTCCTCTAATTGTCTGCATCCAGTGACCCAACAAAACCTCCTAGTATCTGAGAAGTTCATCAGTCACACGCACCAAGTCTCTATATCTTATATTAGAGGAATATTGGGGGTGAGTTGCCATGATTCTGCAGCTTAAGCATGTATTAGTGTCCTGTCTTTAACGTATCTGAGAGATGAATGTCTGGTATTGTGTCAGGTTCGTGATCTTAATACTGCGTGGTTGATGCTGGTTCATGGTTTGTCATTAGAAGGAATGCCATTTTTTTGTAACCCTTGCCGGTGACCTATGACTTCTGCGTTTTGGTGTCGTAAAGGAAGTATAGGACACTAACTTGGATCCGAAAGGAATATACACCGAAATTCATAATACTAGGAACAGGTTTATTAGGAGGTGTTTGGGAAGCAACAGGTCACTAATTGGGAGCATCTCGTGTCTAACATTAAATAGAATTGGATTAAGTTTCCTCTTGTCAACATTTCTTTCCACAATTTACTATCATCCTCTTGCCGCCTTTTGTCATTGCTTCCTAATTGCCCTAGTGCCTCCTGCAGGTTATTTATCACCGGTCCTCCCTCCTCGTCTCCTTATCTCTCTCTCTCTCTCTCTCTCTCTCTCTCTCTCTCTCTCTCTCTCTCTCTCTCTCTCTCTCTCTCTCTCTCTCTCTCTCTCTCTCTCTCTCTCTCTCTCTCTCTCTCTCTCTCTCTCCTGTGATTTTTTTTTTTTTCTGCTGCAGTATTTTTTTTCATGTGGATTGTCTTTCAATTTCAAGGATTTTAGGTTTCGTGGATTAAAAAAAAAGAAGAAAAAAAAATGTCCTTTGAATAGGCGGGAGGAGGGGCAAGAAGAGGAATGGGAAAGCGGGAGAAAATAGAAAACGATGAAATATAATAAAAGACGACAATTGGCTTAACAGAAAACCAGTTAAGCGAAAATACGAGAGATGAAATATGAAAGCTCTTGGAACCCAGCCGTAAGTCACGTCGGGAAATATATCTAAGGAGCAAAACAAGAGAGTATTTCCCGCTCACGACCATGAAAAAATTTTAAAAAAAGATAGTGGATGCTGGAGACTTGAGCAGAGAAGTGACCGTTACAGCAGACTCCAAGCGGGAAGAAATGGCAAACATTGTGACTGAGTTAATAAAAGTGAAGTATACACACACACACACACACACACACACACACACACACACACACACACACACACACACACACACACACACACACACACACACACACACACACACACACACACACACACACATATATATATATATATATATATATATATATATATATATATATATATATATATATATATATATATATATATATATATATATATATATATATATATATATATATATATATATATATATATATATATATATATATATATATATATATATATATATATATATATATATATATATATATATATATATATATATATATATATACTCAGGAGAGGTACTTACGGGGATGTAGGCAGTGCTGCAGACTGAGTGATTCCCCGTGTCCTCTCTTCCCGGTTCCCTTTGTGGTCTCATTTATACAATTGAGCAGCTGCAGCCTGCCCTCTAAAGACAACTTCTACTACTTCCTACACTACACTACAACACCTTACACTTTTACACTCTCTTCAAATCAAAATTTAATAATGGCTTCACCACGCCCTGCCTCGGAGTCCCCCTCTGGGGAGGGGACCATAAATGTCCCCAGGTCGGACTGCCCTCTGCTGTCGACCTTGGGTGTCTTGACACTTCATCTAATACTTTCACTATCAATTTCTGCAACATTCGTGGCCTTCGTTCTAATTTTCAATCTGTGGAACACCACCTCTCC
Source organism: Portunus trituberculatus (assembly GCF_017591435.1). Taxonomy (NCBI): domain Eukaryota; kingdom Metazoa; phylum Arthropoda; class Malacostraca; order Decapoda; family Portunidae; genus Portunus; species Portunus trituberculatus. The sequence goes on along the minus strand of NC_059302.1, from coordinate 8,092,165 downwards.
TCTACTAAACCTCATCTTCTCTTCCTAACTGAAACACAGTTGTCTGTGACTACTGACAGCAGCCCTTTTCTGTTCCCTCCTACTTGCTCTATCCTCATTTTCAATCCAAAGCTGGATGTTGCGCATACGTGCGTAACGACACCACTTGCTCTCGTGCCCACAATCTTGAATCTTCAGAATTTTCTACCATCTGGCTAAGACTTCAATGTCACTCTCTAACTAAATTCATCTGTGCTGTATACCTCTCACCTAATTCCTCTGACTATGTAAAATTCTTTGACTATTTGACTTCCAAGGTGGAGCACATCTTATCTCACTTTCCTTTTGCTGAGATCTCCATTTTAGGGATTTCAATGTTCACCACCAGCTTTGGCTTTCATCTTCTTTCACTGACCAACCTGGTGAACAAACCTTCAACTTTGCTATCCTTCATGACCTAGAGCAGCTAGTGAAGTTCCCTACCCGTATTCCTGACCGCCTTGGAGACACGCCCAACATTCTTGATCTTTTCCTAACCTCCAACCCTTCTGCTTACTCTGTTAAACTTTCCTCTCCGTTGGGCTCCTCCGACCACAATCTAATTTCCGTTACCAGTTCTATCACTCCAGTGCAGCCTCAGGACCCGCCTAAGCGGAGGTGCTTCTGGCATTTTAACTCTGCTAAGTGGGAGGAACTAAGGCAGTACTATTCTGATTTCCTTGGGATGATTATTGTTTTCATGTCAGAGATCCTTCTCTTTGTGCCGAGCGCATAACAGAGGTGATTATCTCTGGCATGGAGCTATACATTCCTCATACTTTCTCTAACCCTAAAGCTAAAAAGCCTTGGTTTAACTCTGCTTGTTCTCGTGCTGTCAATGATAGAGAGGCGGCTCACAAACGGTTCCGTAGCCATCCAACTGCTGAAACTCATGCCCTATATATTTCTGCCCGTAATCATGCCAAATCTATTCTCCAACTTACTAAAAACTCTTTCATCAATAGAAAATGTCAAAGTCTTTCCAATTCTAACTCCTCTCGAGATTTCTGGCATCTAGCCAATAATATCTCTAACAACTTTACTTCTTCGTCTTTCCCTCCTTTACTTCATCCAGATGGCTCTACAGCTGTCTCTTCTTTTCTAAAGCTGAACTCTTCGCTCAAACCTTTGCTACCAACTCAACTTTGGATGATTCTGGGCATATTCCTCCTACTCCTCCACCCTCTGACTACTTCATCCCTAAAATTAAAATTCTTTATAAAGACGTTTTCCTGGCCCTCTCTGGCCTTGATTCTCGGAAGGCTTACGGTCCGGATGGAGTCCCTCCTGTTGTTCTCAAAACTGTGCTTCCGAACTCGCTCACTGCCTGGTCAAACTCTTTCATCTGTGTCTCTCTACTTCTATTTATCCTTCTTGCTGGAAGTTTGCTCACATTCAACCTGTCCCTAAAAAGGTGACCACTCCAATCCTTCTAACTACCGCCCTATAGCTTTGATTTCCTGCCTTTCTAAAGCCTTTGAGTCTATCCTTAATAGGAAGATAATGAGGCATCTATCAGCTCACAACCTTCTCTCTGATTGCCAGTATGGTTTCCGTAAAGGCAGATCTACTGGTGATCTTCTTACTTTCCTAACTGAATCTTGGTCATCCTCTTTAGGGACTTCGGTGAAACCTTTGCTGTCGGCCTTGACATATCGAAAGCCTTCGATAGAGTCTGGCACAAATCTTTAATTTCTAAACTACCCTCCTACGGATTCTATCCTTCTCTCTGTACCTTCATCTCCAGTTTCCTTTCCGATCGTTCTATTGCTGCTGTAGTAGACGGTCACTGTTCTTCCCTAAAACTATCAACAGTGGTGTTCCACAGGGTTCTGTCCTATCACCCACTCTCTTTCTATTATTCATCAATGATCTCCTAAATCTGACTCAATGCCCTATCCACTCCTATGCTGATGATACCACCTGCATTATTCAACAGCGTTCAACAGACGCCCAACCCAACAACAATTAAATGACTCAAGGCGAGATGCTATAGGACGCCTAACTTCTGATCTTTCACTTGTTTCTGATTGGGGCAGAGAAAACCTGGTTTTGTTCAATGCCTCAAAAACTCAATTTCTACAACTATCTACTCGACATAACCTTCCAGACAACTATCCTCTCTTCTTCAATAACACTCAACTTCCCTCTCCTCTACATTAAACACACTCGGTCTATCCTTCACTAAAAATCTAAACTGGAAATTTCACATCTCTACTCTTGCTAAATCAGCTTCCAAGAAGTTAGGTGTCCTATGGCGTCTTCGTCCATTTTTCTCTCCTCCCAGCTGCTTGCTCTGTACAAGGGCCTTATCCGCCCGTGTATGGAGTATGGCTCTCATGTCTGGGGGATCCACACACAGCTTTACTAAACAAGGTGGAATCTAAAGCTTTTCGTCTTATCAACTCTTCTCCTCTAACTGACTGTCTTGATTCTTTAAGTCACCGCCGCAATGTTGCATCTTTATCTGTCTTCTACCGCTGTTTTCATGCTGTCTGCTCTTCTGAACTTGCTAACTGCATGCCTTCCCCCTCCTGCGGCCTCGCTGCACAAGACTCTCTACTTCTTCTCATCCCTATTCTGTCCATCTTCCTAATGCAAGAGTTAACCAGTATCTTCACTCCTTCATTCCCTACACTGGTAAACTCTGGAACTCTCTACCTGTGTCTGTATTTCCACCTGCCTATGACTTAAACTCTTTCAAAAGAGGAGTGTCAAGACACCTCTTACGTTAACTGGACCCTCCTTTTAGATTTTTTGTTTTTCTCTTTCTACTTTCCTCTTAACAGGGCCTGGCAACCAGCGGGATTTTTTTTTTCCAACACTTTGTTTTCCCTTGGCCAGTGCCCTTGTAATGTAAAAAAAAAAAATATATATATATATATATATAGAGAGAGAGAGAGAGAGAGAGAGAGAGAGAGAGAGAGAGAGAGAGAGAGAGAGAGAGAGAGAGAGAGAGAGAGAGAGAGAGAGAGAGAGAGAGATAGATAGATTGATAGATAGATAGATAGATAGATAGATTGATTGATTCATTGATATATAGAGAGATAGTTTGATAAATATATATATAGACATAAGAGACATTCAAGAATTTTATAAATAATGTTACTGAACAATTTCTAGAGAATGCATGTCAGTGTAGAACATCTCCATTGACGCAACAACTCAGTACATCAGTCAGGTTTGTCAGTGAATGTCCCCTTGTCATTTGAATCACTTATTCAGTCTTTCGTTATGGGCGTAACTCGACAACCAGCCTTGCCGTGTACCTTTTCTTGTCCCTGGCTCTGCTACAATTTTGCACAGTACACAATTGACCTTCATATCGATGGCTTATCATTGTCAACTGGAATGTGCCGTGCACCATTCGGTGATGGGGTACATACTCCAGGCGTTGCATAATTAGCCACATCTTTGCCTTATCTTTTGCTGATCAGTTCATTTCAGAGCCGCACATTCTTACAACAAAGTTATTAATTTGGCTTAAAGATAAATTGAACCACAATAGTAATTAATTGCCACATTTGAAAGACCATACAGGAATTTCTCTGCAACACTATTTCAACACTGATAACAGTATCAGGTGCATTGAAGTAATATTTGATTTACCACATACAATATACAGTAATCCTGCCATTATGGAATGACGGCAACTCTTTGACATTCAGGTTTCAAGAGCGTGTAGTTTTTATTATTTTTTCCTATTTTATTTAATAATATTATGCTATCATCACATTTCTTTTCGCAAACACACACACACACACACACACACACACTCACACACGGAATGCTTCAAAGGAAACTTACATTCTATGCTTTAAAAATGGTGTAACATAACACACTGCAACACAGAGTAAAGGGAGTCTTACATAAAACATTAGCGTGGACAATGGTCAGATGTGAATAAGTGAAAAAAGTGGAAGGTGTGTCGCAGCAAGATGGTCTACAACTCTGCAATCCCAAATTAACATATGACATAAATTATCATATTAATATTGAATAAACATGCTTTCGTTAAATTAATTTCCAACAAAGATTTTAAGTGTTCAGAAACCTGTGCGTAAAACATGGAAACATTGACTAATTAAAATATATTCATCAGTGAAGCCATTGTGCGACACGAAGATTTGAGTAGTTTGATCGCTGCATCACGGTTATTCATCAATCCTTTCATCAACAATAAGCAAAGATTCATCTGTTTTCATACACATTTTGTTCGTACATTTGTTAATATTTCACAAATCCCTGCCGTGAATGAATTAATTTGCTGATTGTAAAGGAGACAAGAATACACCAATAACATGGAACACCTGTACTGGAAGAGGAATTTGTGCAACATTTGAATAAAAGCACAACATTCACAAACAAAACAAGAGAACAACGACAGACAGCTTATCCCAGTCTTCATGCAAATCAAACGACAGGTGTTGTACAGGACGGGGGAAATATTTGCTTCTCGTTACGGCTGTCGTGTTAGCGAGGGTCAGGGTGAAATGTGATTACCATACTCATAGCGCCACGTCTTTATAAATAATATGTCCCTGGTGTATGGCAGTACTGAAGAGCTACCTATTTGATTTCATTTTTACTATACATTGAGCTTTTTCTCTGATGATATAGTCCATTCTCTTTTCGGAAGCTAAGGGAAATAATTACGTGTCTTTAGCAACAGTTTAACAGTACTGTATTAGATTCTCTTCTTACAATATATTCAGCTGTTTCTCTGGTAGTATGGTCAGCTTACATGTGTCGATGGCTAATATTTTCTATTGTCTTGCCTGCAAACCCAATATAGTAGTGATTCTTTTTGTCTGTGAACGTCAGACAGTCAGGTCTCTCCCTCAGGACAGTAAAGGCATTGTTACCAGCATGCGCCAGACGCTTTATACAAAGTTGGTCAGCCACAGCTGCTTCACATGCCTGCTGCTTTAAATTTGATGTGTCCGTGTCTAGTAACGATTTTACGACGTACAGTAATTAGATGTATAACTATTTGCTAAGTAGGACCTTGACTGTGTGTATGTATTCATGTGTGTGGGGTGATGTGAGCAGATTTGGCATGGTTACAGTCGCCCACGACATATGTTCAACGAGCGCCATTCCTTTTAAAGCTAAGCAAGGACGGTGATCATAAAGTCAGGTAAGAATGCGTGGTATTTGAACTGAATATTTATATCTTTGCACTTAACAAGCATCATTCCTAACAAAGCTAAACATGAAAGAAAATTACAAAGGTAGCCTAGAATGTGAGTTATTTGAGTTGCATACTTACTTCTCTACAAAAGTATTAGTTGGCTGCCACATGACTATTTTACTTCTTACTTGCTGCCTATATTTACCCACATTTCTATAATCTCCACACGTACCCATCGTTCCCTTACACGTGGGAAACACCATACTGCTCTTCTCCTTCAGAGTTTAATTTAAGAAGACGAGTTGAAGTAAAGTTCGCCCATTAGTTGAGTCTATCAGGGTAATTACCAACCTTTTTAAACGCTCGGCTGAACGCGAAGGCAGAAAGGCTCTTCCATATTTAAAAAGTTATTGGGAGGAGCTTAACTGAACATAAGAAGCATTAGCATATCTCTCTCCCTTGCCGTCTATCCCACACAAGACACACATGACGTAAGTTCTGTCCTTTCTTTTACATTCGGCTTTTCGAGGCTCGTGCAGGTGAATGTGAATGTTCCGGGAAGGGATTGATTCCAGCCAAACGTTCTCTCAATTAGGAGGCTCGCGGTGGACGAAATGAGCTTGGAAGGGATCTCCATTGAACGTTCTCGTCATCAAGGATCTTAAAGAGACGCTTTTTACAAATATTGTTTTTTTTAAAGAGTGCTGCTGGATGGTCGATGAGCAAGAGAGAGAGAGAGAGAGAGAGAGAGAGAGAGAGAGAGAGAGTGAGAGTGAAGGAGATCTATATTTCTTCGTTCGATATTCAGTCTGGGTGAAATTAAGTTAAGTTAGAGGATTAAGGATGAGTTTGACCAGGCCACGTTTTCCATCGAGAGAGCCATTAGTCTTCGTAAGGCGCCACCCCGCTCCTCCATTTTCTTTCTTTATCATTCGTACTCTATCGCTGTTCTTTACGCCATTCTGTCTGTCTGTAGTTTTGCAATTCTTCTGTCCGTCGGTCGGTCTCTCCCTGTCTGTCATTGTTAGTTCAGCTGTCTGTCTTGGTTATCTTCTTTTTTTTTTCTATCGTTTATTTAAGTTTCAGTGCATTTTTTTTCTTTCAGTAGGTTTGTTTGTTCATTTTTCTTTATTTTTGTACAATGTGTCTGTTTTTACATTAGTTTGTCTTTTCCTTTCTTTCTGCTCTCTCTCTCTCTCTCTCTCTCTCTCTCTCTCTCTCTCTCTCTCTCTCTCTCTCTCTCTAGTACTCCACGGCAACTTTAGTTTTATTAGACACTTTCTCCCTCGCACTTATCTCTGCCTCGTAACCTTCTTTCCAACTCTCCTTCTTCCATTTCCTCTCCCCTCTCTTCTCTTTGCCTCTCCTTGGTTCTCCTATCCACGCGTCCCCCTTGCTCCTCCTCTCATCTTTCCTCTTATCTCCTCCCCTCTCTTATCCTCTTCCACCCTCTCTCCTCTCTTTCATCTTCTCCTCTCTTCGCCTCCACATTCCTCACCATCCTTCGACAAGACGCCAAGAAAACGAGATTTGGAGCATAATAACTTTCGTAGAAATGCAAATCGTGAATGTCCAATCTCTGGGGAATATTGGGTTACTGGAAGATCGGAGACTGGGGAGGGTGGGATGAGGTGCGTCTGTCATCCTTGAGACCATGTTAATAAAGATTTTTTTTAATGTTTTCATACGTCATAAGGTGGCAGGAGTCCGAGGAAGGGATAAAGATTCAGGGTGTCTCTCCTTGTTCGTCTCTCTCTTGGTCACTCATGTTTCGTGTTTTTTTTTATTTGTGTGTGTGTGTGTGTGTGAAGGGAATGTTGATTTATTGATTCGTTCATGTGACTGCGGCAATGGGCTATTGTGGTACGGGGAGCAGCATTAATAAACAGTTTGTGGTATAGTAGTTGTTGTGTGTTTCTTTTTACTATTTGTTACGTCTCTTTATTTTTAAGCTATGATTATTTCGGACTATAATGTTCATACTCATTATTTTCTTCCTCTGCAAATGTTACTAACGGATATCTTCGTATTTCATTATATAAGTTTGACACAAAATATGTCAAAACTGTAAACATTTCCACTGGAATTCGTGAAACTCATCATAACTGCGCCATTTACTGATAGGAAGTGCAGAACGTTTTGGCAGGAGCGAGAGTAGTTGGAATCCACATCAAGTTCCAGCAAAGCAAAGTAGACAGTCAGGCGCCAAACTCAGCACCTCCTTCACCACTAGACAATTGTGATTCTGCGTGGCGCTCTCTACCGTCTCTCTCCTGGCGCGCCTCTCTGCTGTACCGCCACTCTGTATGCCGCCACGGGCCTTCTGCCTCGCGTCACAACACAAACACTTGGGCGACAAACTTCATCACTTCGTATTTATTTGAAATTTTGCTCTGTGACTATAACTGTATCAGGTTACGTTTTCTGGTCTCTTGTAATAAGTTGATGGAGACAGCACGAAAGACGTGAAATTTTGATAACTGGTTTGAAGCGGAAGGTAGCACATACTCTGCTGGTCTCGTGTGAATCCTGTGGCTGTGGCTGGCTGGCGGCTCGCAACTAAAACGAATTTTCTTTTTTTTTCCCAGCTTTTGAATTGGCCAGTGAATGCATAGCCACCTTTAAATCTGTGACTAGTAATAACCATCCTGAAAAATAGTGTAGACCTGTGACTTGGTACTGAATTTATAGAAGCCATACATTTAAGGGCACCTGGCACGACACACTACTCGTGGAGAAGCTGGGCGAGTTGAGTTGTTGGTCGGGAGCTTTGCCTTTGTAACACCACTTCCTGATTTGTCCCCTCTCAGAATTTAACCTCTTCAGTACTGTGACGCACTTTTACCTCGAGTTTTGGGTATAATCAGACGAATTTATCTACATTAGGAAGTATCTACGAAAGTCAAAAGATTAATATCCACAGACTTCACTATCTTAATCCCCCCAACTAGTTTCTGAAGCTGTATAAAATTATTAAGCATTAAGCGGAATAAATATGAAAGCACGTCATGGTTTAAATCTTCTGTTTTCTATTTTATTATTACTCTCGTGTATTACATTTACCTCCTGGCGACCACTGAGATGTCAGGCTCTGGGACACATTGCGGGTCTTTTGATTCTTTTTACATCAACTTTATACGAGTATCAACAACAACGGAAACAATTAATGGCAACAAATATAGATAACTGTGATCAGAGGAACAATGTAACTCGCAGTCCTGGAGATGTATTCAATATCAGTAATGTTACAAACTTGAATGATTGGCAACGAACATAATTAGCGAGGCGGCATACCAGCAGGTGAGGTACAATGGAAGCGCAACACTCTCCGCCTTGATAGCCGCTCCAACTCCCGCGACAGCAACCGCGCTATTACCACCACGAGCACTTCCTTTGTCATCTCCAGTCAAAGCATGGCAGTGATCGTATGAGAGGCGCCGAGCTATTACTCACTGTGGATTCCGTGAGGCAAACCACGTCCCAGTCGTTCATATCGCGGCAAGCTGTAAGTAGGGACTATATCATGGACTTAGCTCGCCTGGCAATTACGGCACATGAAATATAAACCTTAGAAAATATCACGGTAGGAAAGGTCACGAGGAGCAACAGTCACACTTGAAGTTCCTCTCTTGATGTTATAGTAAAAAAAAAAAAAACGTGGTATGATTCTTCGGAGCAGCCGTGGCCAGTTGTCAGGATGATCTGTGCACGCAACACCATTTAGGGAAGCAAGGATTGTGTGAGGACGTGATGTCAGAATCTGCGGTGGAATCAAGCCATGTTTACTCAAAAGTTAGAAGGCAAAAGAAAAATAAAGTTGTGATACAGCACCTGAAGAAAAAGTGTGCAAAAAACATATTATCAGTGCACAGACAAGTCATGGGATAATCTCTCTCTCTCTCTCTCTCTCTCTCTCTCTCTCTCTCTCTCTCTCTCTCTCTCTCTCTCTCTCTCTCTCTCTCTCTCTCTCTCTCTCTCTCTCTCTCTCTCTCTCTCTCTCTCTCTCTCTCTCTCTCTCTCTCTCTCTCTCTCTCTCTCTCTCTCTCTCTCTCTCTCTCATTGTGTTGTTGTGTGTGTGTGTGTGTGTGTGTGTGTGTGTGTGTGTGTGTGTGTGTGTGTGTGTGTGTGTGTGAGTTGCGTGATCAAAGTAAAGGTTGAAGGAAACGACACTTTAACATAATAAAGAATCTTTTATTCACAATAATATTTTGCCTTGTAGCTCTTTACTTCATCCGTTTATTATTTTTTTCTCGATTTTCTTTTATCTTATATTTCTAATTCTTCACCTCACACACACACACACACACACACACACACACACACACACACACACACACACACACATACACATACAGACACACACACACATACCACGCCGGCAATATTTTCTCTTATTATTATTGTGTTACAATTTGCTTTTCCCGTCTCAGTGTTCGTCTCTGAGGAAAGGGAGCGTTATGTGAAGATGAGGATCAAGGCAACCAGCAGTATGACCAACCGCCTGAGGCAGGAATATACCCAGGCCGTCTTCTGAGGACTGCCCCTGTCACTTCCTCCTGTTGCTCTTCTCCCTTACCTCATGCGTCCACCTTCCTGCCTTGTCCACATTCATGCAGCTTCTCTCCTTTACCCGCTGCTTTCATCTTTGCTTGTCGGCAGTCCTTTTCACTTTCTCCTTACCAGTTGCTTCCACCTTCTATGCTTGTCCTTTTTCCTGTTTATTCTTTCCTATTACTTCTTTTTTCCTATTTTATCACGATTCTTTTATTAATTATTTACTTCATCTGGTGTTTTTTTTATATCCTTCTCTGTTCTCCATGATCTTGATTTAACTATTTTTTTCATACGATACCTCCACTTCTTTATCAAATACAGTACAATTTCCCCCTTACAGTCTTTCTTGGAACCATTGTGTGCATAATCCATCATTTCATTAATTCCAGCTGTGTTTTCCTTCTCTTCCGTCTGAAAAGTATTTGTCTTCTAATCTTTCACCTCAGTCATGCACGCATCCCATATCTCTTCCTCCTTCTTGCTCTTTCAATCAGTGGCATCGTATAATCGACCTCCATTTACACCTATTCTGTCGTCTGCTGCTGTACTTTCCAGCGGCCAGGCCACGGTCACTTCCTCAGTACACACGTGATAATTTGCTTTCTATTGGTCGTCACTGTTCTTATTAGTTTGTGGGAGTAAATTTGATTCTTCCTTGATTATTCTATGAGAGAGAGAGAGAGAGAGAGAGAGAGAGAGAGAGAGAGAGAGAGAGAGAGAGAGAGAGAGAGAGAGAGAGAGAGGTTATGTTTGTGTCGTAACTTAGAAGTAAAGAAAATATTGCGTACCCTCAGCTTGAACACAGAACTACACCCTTTGGTTTACGAGATACAGCAACACAGGAACGCTCAAATTCTCATAAGAGTTTTTGGCATGTTATTCTTACCAACACCTGTCACTCATTTATTTCTTCGTCGTGATGTAAATGGCAGGACACTTTTTGCCTTACCTTTGTTTTAAGAGAGTTTTTAGACATAGAGTAAGAGTGAGAAGGTAAGGGAGCGTGACAATCCCATTTCACCTGTTGATTAGTGTCTCGCCCAGCAGTGTTGATACAGGCAGGCAGACGCAGCCGTGCAGATTAAAGTCATGTATTATTCACAGGTTTTCCAGAAGTCTAACATATGAGATGATACTGTACTCTCTCTCTCTCTCTCTCTCTCTCTCTCTCTCTCTGTCTCTCTCTTATTCTAATATTAGTAATTCACTGTTCCAGGCTTTACATTCACTCTGGCCAGTGTGTTCCTTCTCATCCATTTTCTGTGCGGGAATGTTTCAAAGGTAAAAGTTCTTTTAGCTTTGACAGTTTTCTTTCTTATTCTTTTCTATTTGTTCTTTCTGATATTTTCTTTTTTATATTTACTTTGTGCCTCTGTCAACTCTCTCTCTCTCTCTCTCTCTCTCTCTCTCTCTCTCTCTCTCTCTCTCTCTCTCTCTCTCTCTCTCTCTCTCTCTCTCTCTCTCTCTCTCTCTCTCTCTCTCTCTCTCTCTCTCTCTCTTCCAGTGGTCATGAAAATATTATTTTGCCTGTCCTT
>NC_059302.1:8070924-8073424 GCF_017591435.1 Portunus trituberculatus | reverse complement strand
AAATAGTGATAACTGTGGCCATATATCTTCAAACCTCCATACACCATTCCTGATATCAATAAAACACTCCAATGGTACACAAATTTCAAGGTAAAAATGTGTCCTAGTACTGAAGGGGTTAACATCCCACCCCACCTCTCAGCCTCAACAACCTATGCACGGGAGCTGCATCTGTCTTCCAATCTGCAATCCGCTCCCCTCTCGCCCCAGAGACCTGTGATTCTTTCCGCTTTTTCTTCGCATTCTCGTGCCTGTAATACTTAACGATTCTTTTTGTCCATATTTTTTGCGGGTGGCGGAGAGGGACGTATTTATTTCATGGTGTATGTGGTGTACTGGGACGCATTTTTACCTTGAGTTTTGGGTGTGATTAGATGAGTTTATTTACATTAGGAAATGTTTATGGAGGTCAGAAGATTAATGGCCAGAGTCTTCACTATTTAATTCCCCACATAAGTTTCTGAGGCTGTATAAAATCGCCAAATAATAAGCAGAATGAATATGAAAACGCTCCATGGTACTGTAGGAGTTAGGTTTTCTGTTTACCTATTGCATTTCTCTTATGTGACTATTTACTGTCTATTGTTTTTTTCTCTCTCTTTCTTTCGTTCCTGTTGTATTTATTTTGTAAAAGTTTTTGTTTCTGTGTGTTTCTTTTATTTTCTATTTTACATATTTCGTCGACTTTGTTGTTTTAAGAGCTATCGTAGTTTTTTTTTTCTTTTCACTGTTGGCTGCGTTTTCCATGCGTGTTTGCTTTACTTTTTTTTATTTTCTCTTTTTTCTCTATCTGTGTTGACATTCATGATTCGAACAGATTTTTTGTAGGCTTCTTTGTTTCTTTACTGTCCATGCCTGCAGATGCTTGATAAAGTGAAAAAAAAATACATATATCTCAATTTTTTTCTTTTAGTCATTTTGAATTTTTCTGAATTTTTTCTTGTTCTAAATCCCTCGTCACGGATTGCTTTAGTTTTTACAGCGCCGCTCTGCTCCACGCCTTTACTTCCCTTACAAACCTGTGTCCCGATATTCCACAAGAGATATCGTTAGTGGGCGTAATAAGCAGCAAGGTAATCTTCACCCTTCCTTTCCACCTCATTAACCCACCTGATTAAATTTAACACAGGTAAACCCAACTCTTGATTCAACATTTCTCTCCCGCACCGTGGTCCCATAGCCAGGAGTGGTTGGGGTGAGGATATAATACGGCTCCCTTTAGTGCTTCTATCGCTTTGTATTTCCACAGTACCTAGAGAGATGAAGGTGTGTAGTAGTGAATTACCATTATACCCTTGACTCAACAGTTCTCATTAGCACTGTGGTCTTAGCCAGAAATCTTGAAGGTAGGAATGTAATACGTCCTTTTGATACTAGTATAGCTTTGTATATAGAAGTTAAGTAGCGAAACGGATGTTCATATTAATACAGTTACCTTAGCCATGATTCATAATTCTTTTCCGGTACTGTGGTCGTAGCCCGGAGCAATAATAGAGTACGTTCTCTTTGGTATCGCTTTGTATTTTCACGGAAAGTTGGTAGACGAACGTGGGAGGCAGTAAATTATTGGATCTTACTGAGCATTTTGTGTATCCTAAGCCCCTCTGAGCCTTGCAAGTAATTTAATCCCCCGGCCTCGAAAAAGATTTCCAATAAGGATTTCATTAACAAAATAAATGGCCCCCTATTTCCACAGTACGTTAGGACGTAAACATATCATGAGACTATAAAAGTTGGCCATTGGGAATCAGGAAAGACATGTGCGGCTCTACCTACTCACAAAATTTCCCTATACAACCTCTCATATCCGCGTACTTTCCAGCCACCGTTTTTTTTTCCTCAGCCTTCTTCTTTATACCTCTTCACCGAGCCCTCCCCTCTCTCCAGCCACCGAAACGTGAAAGGGAAAAAGAACTTTGAAACTTACTTAATTTGCTCGGAAACGTGAACATCGTATTCTTTATTTATTTTGTCTCCCTCCTTGTGTTGCCTCGTGTCACCTTAGTTCCTGTCATTTTAAGAAATAGATTTTGCGTTAATGTTTCGTTGTAAAGGAAATGTTGTAAAATATTATTGTTTTCTGTGTTTTTATAATTTCTTTTAATGTTTAATTTGATGGGTTCTTGTATTTTCTGGTTTATGTTGTTTTATAACTTCTTTTTTTAGGAAGTGACTGTTTATTGTTTGACTTTATTCTTTTTGTTCATTTGTTTTAGCTTATTTCGTTTGCTGTTTACTCATTGTTTACACTAGGCCATATTCCCTCTTTTTCCCCTTTAATTTGTATTAGCATTTGGGAGAGTAGATTGTGTTTCGTTAATTAAATTTTCATCCTGTTCGGGTAATGGAATGAAATGTTTTGTGTGTGTGTGTGTGTGTGTGTGTGTGTGTGTGTGTGTGTGTGTGTGTGTGTGTGTGTGTGTGTGTGTGTGTGTGTGTGTGTGTGTGTGTGTGTGTGTGTGTGTGTGTGTGTGTGTGTGTGTGTGTGTGTGTGTGTGTG
>NC_059302.1:8045924-8055924 GCF_017591435.1 Portunus trituberculatus | reverse complement strand
TGTGTTGTGTTGATGTGGTCTCAGTCCTACCCGAAGATCGGTCTATGAGCTCTGAGCTCGCTCCGTAATGAGGAAGACTGGCTGGGTGACCAGCAGACGACCGAAGTGAAGTGAATTACACACACACACACACAGCCACGTAAACATCACACACGCGACACCTTCCCTCGAGCAACACCTGAACTGAATCCACACATGTGACGCTGAATTGCTACCCTCGCCCCTCCTTCCCCTTCCCCCGCCCCTCCTTACCCCGCTTTGATCACAGAGGCGACACCTGAAGGAGGACGACCACAGCATGAATAAATTTCCCAGACTCGTAACATTCTCGAATTAGAAGCGCCGCGTCTCTCTCTCTCTCTCTCTCTCTCTCTCTCTCTCTCTCTCTCTCTCTCTCTCTCTCTCTCTCTCTCTCTCTCTCTCTCTCTCTCTCTCTCTCTCTCTCTCTCTCACACACACTCACACACACACACACACACACACACACACACACACACACACACACACACACACACACACACACACACACACACACACACACACACACACACACACACACACACACACACACACACACACACACATTGTCTTCAAGTGTAAATGAATTATATATCTGAGGCCTCGAGACAAGGAAATGCTGGCGGTGTTTGGGGAAAGCACAAGAACACAAGGGAAACAGACACCAAATGCATAAAAATGTAGAACACGATGCCTTGGAAAATAAACTAACTGTGTATCTGAGAGCACAAGACAAGGAAATGCATGCGATGTTGGCGAGAATGTAAGACTACGAAGGAAAATAAACACGAAGGCAGCAACTTGTCATCTCTGCCTTGGAAAGTAACTAAATGCTTCCTACCACGAGACAAGGCATGACAGGCGATGTTGAGAAAAAAGAGAAAAAAAAACTATAAACAATAAGAAATACCAGGGACAACTCACATTAATTCACGAGTCTCAGTTATTCTGCCTACTACTGAGAAAAAAAAAAAAAAAAGCTTACACGATGCCTTGGAATATAAGCACATTTTACATCCACAACCAACCACGAGACAAGGTAAAGCAGACGTTGTAGAAAAAAAATAAAAGAAATGGAAAATGTGAGAGAAAACACACACAAAAGCACCAGTTTGTCCTCCGTCCCGTGCTGAGAAAATGTCCACCACCATCACGAGTCTCCAAAGGGCAGATCAGTTTCCCTCTAATTCAGTTCAGACGGAAAGACACGGAAAGCGATTTGATATCCTTGACTGCCTTTCGTTAGAGGCTCCATGCAACTGAAAACTACCCCAGGAACGACTGGTGGCGTGGTGGGTATTAATAGGCCATTTGTCTGTCAGATGCTTCCACACTGCACGATCCTGAGTGACTTATGTCTTATGCCCGAGTCAGGCTTTCATGGATGGTGGTGGTGGTGGTGGTGGTGGTGATGGTGGTGTGTGTGAGGTGGAAATGTTTGTGTGTGTGTGTGTGTGTGTGTGTGTGTGTGTGTGTGTGTGTGTGTGTGTGTGTGTGTGTGTTTTGTGCTTGCTTTAGAGGTCAGATGATATATTTCTTTGAAACTTTCAGCACTCAGACACTCTCTAACCATCACAAAATGTTAGTTGATGTTTAGTTAGAAGTAATTCTGAATGTCTTCGTTACGTCACATTCATTTTAGATTCCATACACTTTTACAATAGTATCTGAAGTGAAACCACACCTAATACCATGAGTACGCATCTTGGTATTGAAAATGTTAGGGTAATTTGTAAAGATTTTTAGATATGAACGATATTATTTTGTTATATTATTCGTTTTTTTTATTTTTTCTTAGGGTTTTTAGTTAGAATGGTTTTAATTTCTTTTCGGTGGTTATTGTTAGTACTTGGAAGGTGTTTTCTTTTTTCACATTTCAATAGAAGTGCAGTAGTTTCTTTTTTTTTCTAGTGTTGACGTGAGTATTTTTAGGTCTCTCTCTTTTTCAGTAAGATTATAGAGATGACCTTTACTTTTCCGATATTGAGAAGAATTTTGTCAGAAAGGTCACATGCATGATTGAAATGTTGAGAGATGCTGTAATGATTTTTTGTTCTTTTCAAAGGTCAGACATGCAGCTTTTTTTTTTTTATTTGAAGGAGGTTACTCAGCAAGGTAATCCTCTCCATCTGGTTATCTGCACTGCAAACACGTAATTGATAAGACGAATGCTGAGGTCGTTTCGTTCCCCATCTCTGTGTTTGCTGAGATTCACTTTCAGACACGCAAACATAATTTTTTTCTTTTTTTTTCTGCAGACTTCATTGCCAACATTTGTTTTTAGTACGTCACAGAATATACATATAACCCTTTGATTACTACTTAATACACCTTTCTTTACTTATTCTGAGACATCTGAAAAGGAAAGGAATCATAAAATGTATTCCTTTTCTTCGATAACTTTTTTTGTAGTTGTTTGTAAAGATTTCAGGCATTGCTTCTGGTGATACTGATTATTTTACGTTGAAGAGAAAGATTAAATCAACTTGAAATTAAGCAATGTCGTTTATTGATCTATTTTATCTGTCAGCATCAACATCACCATTTTCACAATTTCAATCAAACTATTAAAATTTTTCATCATCATCGCCATTATCCCCATCACTATTATCAGTAAGCTAAACATAACCAAATTCCTACCATCATAATCACCGTCTTCATTATCATCATCATCAGGAGTTAATTAATCACTATCCCCATCATCCGGATCATCACCATAATCATTACCATCACCATCACCATGAAAGCTCCATTAGCCTAAAAACGGGACGCGGCGGCATATTCAGGACCCTTTTAAACTGGAGGTGGCGAGGGGAGAGTAGTGGTGTGGCGGTGACTATGCATGGCCGTGAGCACCGCGCCGCCACCTGCGTGTCATCGAGGCCTCGGGATGAAGGGATGATCGGATGCTGCATTTTGAACCGTGCAGATGAATGGAGTGCGTATCAATGCTATTCTCGTAACCATTTTCGTATCACTGACCCGGTTTCTGTGCCGGTGACTATGAGAGAGAGAGAGAGAGAGAGAGAGAGAGTGAGGGATTGTTCAGCGTGCTCCAAGAGATGTTCTGTAGGCAGGGGGTTATTTATATCTGGGGTGTAGAGACACTGCATGTTTACGTCCGTGTGTGTGTGTGTGTGTGTGTGTGTGTGTGTGTGTGTGTGTGTGTGTGTGTGTGTGTGTGTGTGTGTGTGTGTGTGTGTGTGTGCGTGTGTGTGTGTTCGTGCCGGTGAATTACGAGAGGTCATGAAAAACCGCGTTTCGTAACGTGTACTGAAACGTCGCCATGACAACCACTACTGCTGCTGCTGCTTCCTTTGGTGAGCCTAGAAAGGAAAGAAAAGATAGTGAACACGAAGGAATAATTAGTGCGCCTCCTCGTGTCTTATCACACCCTCTGTACACACTTGTACGGGTGTGCGTGATAGGTAGCAGGGTAATCTTGTTTGAGACTGGCGAGGCGCTCTCTCTCTCTCTCTCTCTCTCTCTCTCTCTCTCTCTCTCTCTCTCTCTCTCTCTCTCTGTGTGTGTGTGTGTGTGTGTGTGTGTGTGTGTGTGTGTGTGTGTGTGTGTGTGTGTGTTTGGCAACAACTAAATGAATCAACCGTCCATAAAACATTTAACTAATCATGACAACTTATTGACATTTTATCTAATTAATCAAACATTGCAATTGTTTCGCCAGGACGACAACAGCAAACAAGGAAATCAAGCACGAGTATGTGTCACGTTTCTGTACTTGGAGATATGATACTAATAATTGTAATATCAATGATGGTAATAGTAATGATAATAATAATAATAATAATAATAATAATAATAATAATAATAATAATAATAATAATGATAATAATGATCGTAATAATAATAATAATGATAATAATAATAATAATAATAATAATAATAATGATAATAATAATAATAATAATAATTATAATAATAATAATAATAATAATAATAGTAGTAGTAGTAATAATAATAATAAGAAAGAAATAATAATAATGATAATAAAAATGTAAGTTAAGGTCTCGTTTACAGATCTCGTAAATGCTCGAAAAAAAAAAATGGTAACGATAAAGAGAGAAAAATCATTAAGGAGGATAAACGTGGCAATTAAAGGGGGAAAGAAAAGAGATTGTGTGTCGAAAACGAAGTATCTTTATTTATCTATTTATCAATTACTCTATATATATATATGTCTTATTCAGTCTGTATGAACGTATTTATCTATTTTCTATTGATTTGCGTATTCCTTTTTCTTGTTTTTTCTATATTTATTCTTGGTAAGGTTTGCTACGTGGTTGCCCCTTTCCTTCCTACTGTAGGAATATTACTTAGATAGTAAAGTAGGAAAACATCTAACAATATACTTATACACATACTCTACACTCATACATCTGGCAGTCACACCTACCCACAATCCTCAGAAGGGTTGCAGCCAGACAGAGGAGAGGATACACACACACACACACACCGAGTTAGCCAGGATTGTTTTATCCCCTGTAGCCGGTTAAAGAACAATACACGTGTGGACTTTACTTCAAGCCCCGTAATACTGACAGCTTCATCAACACACGCAGATACTTATATATGGCTTTGTGAGATCCCACCTACATTTACAGTTTCTCTTTATTTATTTTCTTTTTATATCATAAGTTTAAGGAAGACTAAGAGAAGTAAGGCAAAAAAAAAAAAAGCAAAACAAAGGATCTAAGTGGGTGTATACCAGAGTCGTTTTTGTTTTTACGCTTCAAACTGAATAAGACACTTCGGAAATAAAGTTTGCACGACTCTTTCACAACACCGATGCATGAAAGTTACCACAAGTTGATTCATGACATCTGTGTCTTCCATTGTCTTCTCCGCTACCGATTACAAATACATATTTCCTCCTTCTCCTTCTCCTCCTACTCCTCCTCCTCCTCCTCCTCCTAATCTTTTTCGGTTTCTCCTTTTCCTCCTTTCCTTCATCCTTTCTTGTATAATCCATAAAACTAATATACTGGTATCTCCTTCCTCCCTTCTGCAATATGCTTACACGCACTTCGTATTTCTTTATCCTTATCCTCGTTTTATTATACGCCAGAATTGTTTGTAACACTAGATTAACCCGCTTGAGTACTATGACACGGTTTCATATTCATTCTGCTTATATACTATCTGGTGATTTTATACAGCTTCAGAAACTTATATGGGGGAATAGAATAGAGAAAGCTCTCTCCTCTGACCTCCATAGACCCTTCCTAATGTCAATAAAATGGTCTAACCGTAAACAAATCTCAAGTTAAAAAATGTGTCCCATTACTGAAGGGGTTAAGCCATCATGATCAGAAACTTGTCATACGGCGAACTAGTCCTTTCCAACTGAAGGGCAATGAATGTAGTAACGCCACGTGTGTTTGCAAATAGTCAAATGAGAACAAATATAACTCCTGCCGGTGTTTATTCTCTTATTATGTTCTTTTGTCAGCTGCGTGGTGCCTCGGTTCTCAACTACAGTGTCTTTCTATGCCGTAATTTTATATCATTTCCAAAACAAAAGCCCTTTAAAATATCGTAAAAGGACTAACAAAAGATAAACTAGCGTGTCTCATTCCCTTGGGTTCCTTTGTAATCCGCGTGTTACATCCTCCCTCAGTTCTGGCGTCTCTCTGGTGTCTGATTCCATAGTAGGTTCATAGAAATATCCATTTGCAGTACTTCCAGGAAAAAAGAAGACTGGCATTCAAGTTATGAATAGTCTGCCTCTTCCAGGTCTTCACAGATATCCATATATTGATCAGTTAACAGCGGTATACTGGTGTAAGAGACTGGCTGGCGTGAGAGAGAGAGAGAGAGAGAGAGAGAGAGAGAGAGAGAGAGAGAGAGAGAGAGAGAGAGAGAGAGAGAATGTTAAAAATAATCTAGTATTAAGTCTAATGTGTGGACAACAACACATGGCTTGGAACTCGACCCGGCGCCAGATGAGTTTGCAGACTGGTGCTGTGTAGACAAAAACAGACTAACAATAGTGATAATTTATAATGACTGGAAAAGTACATATTTATAATTCCAAAGTAAATAATTACATCACAAAAGTTATGAATATTTGAAATTATACAAATATATTCCTGTTTCTTATTACATTTCTATTTGAGAATCTAATCAAAATGAATGTATGGGCATGCTAATTAAATTAATGATAATTTTAACTTCCTTTGCATAGCTATAGACGATCATTCTGAGTGAAAATTACAGTAAAGGCGTAAAGAAAGACTTCAAATACCCTATTACTCTGATGCGTGCTTTGAAACTATGACCAAAACTTCCGCCAGACAATTCCATTACGCTAAGAGAAGCCGTATCAAGTCAAAGGGTTGAGGAAAGATAAGCTGAAGACAGGAAGAGCACATACAAATATTTATGAAATCCGTGACACATTTGAAGGATCAAAGAGTGTGAGCTACACAGTAGTTGATTGGGTGAAGTGAAGCACTCTGAAGATATTTGACCGCGTACAAAGGAAGAGTACAGATTCGTTGGATAAAAGACTTCGCAGTAATCAGATTGGGAGCAAGAGAGTCCGCTGACAAGATGGAAGGACAAATTGGAGTGAGAGAATGTAAGGAAGACTCAAGAAAAATTAGAGGAAGCTGAGGAGCAGGACTGTGCGTGGCGAGGAATTGATGGGAACAAGTTGTTAGAATTGTACTGTAGATGGAATGAGAGAGTGGTGTGTTAGTAGAGGAATTTCTGGATTACATAGATAGACTGATTTGTCAATATATTTAGCTACCGATTGACAGGCAGGTAGAAAAGACATTCAATTGAAACATTTATGTATATTAAGTAGATGGTTGGATAAACATAAAAATAGGAATATAAGATGGTTTGTTTATGGAAGGCTATTAACAATATGTACATAACTACTATGTATTAAAACATTGGAGAATAAAGTTTTACTATTAAGATGGGAATAGATCAAAGGAAAAAATACATGCGAAGCAAGAAAGGAATATCTAACAAGATAGAAAGGCGCCCTTCCTGGAAATCCCAATCCCCACGCCTCAGCTGTCCTCCTTCAAAGATCTGGAGACTGAATACTGAATAAGAGTTTTGCTCCATTCAAGGGGAAGTCGCACCTGCCTTCTGTTCTTCCTCACGACAACTTTTTCTAAGCGTGTTTCTCTTCTCACTTTTCCAAACCAATTAATCCTTTTTTTCCGCTTACATAAGATTTTTTTGTTCATTGCTCTCTTGCCTTCCCTCCGCCCTCTGTTTATCCTGTCAGAAAACTTCGAAAGCCAATTATGAAGTGACGGTTCCGTTCGTTGCCGCTATATAATATGAATTTTATATATTTATTTTTCTTCTAATCCCTTGTTCACTTTATGCTCTACAATCTGGATTCAAAGAAGCGTCCTGTGTAATTAACTCCTTTTCTTGGAAGTCACGGGGAAATTTTACCATGTCGCTTAACTAACTAGTCAGCCAACCAGTCTATCAATTAATCAGTCACAGCAGTGTCGTCTCACCTACAGAGGTGTAACATATATTTCCTTCAACCTACGCTGATTTATCTGTCTCAATCTCTGTCTTTACGTGTCTTCGTAATACAGTAAACTTATAAATCTTACAAAAGAGACAGATACAATGCCTTTTTACAGACACTGCCTGAGGTTCAGAGCACACACTATGGTTCATTCAATGTACAAATGCAGTTCAGACTTTTTTTTTTCATTTAAATCGGTAACTGTTAACACGAAACTAATTGTTTGCTATACTACTGATGAGTATCTTTTCATTTAGTACAAAATTAATGTTTGCATATGATAATATGCTCACCTTATTCCTCCACGAAACTTTTCATCTTTCATTCCATTATTGCAGCGGTTATCTATGCTACGCTAACATTTATCTACTATGGAAATATTACAGAGAAAGCACACCCGAGAGAAATGAATGCGATTTACTGTACACTTAGAATTGGATATTTGTCTTTTATGAGATTTATCGATTCCACCTGCTGGCTTTTTCATGCATGCATGTACGTTTGTTGTGTTTGCATTCTGGATAGAATACAGAGATGTACATTAAAAACGCTAGCGATTGTAAGGAGAAAAAGAGATGAAAAAAAAATGTGATGGATGAACAGAGAATTGTAAGTATATAACACACGAATATCAACAAAAACAACAACAGTAACAAAAATAATAACGACAATAAAAACAACAGAAACCATAACATAAGTAACAGCAACAACAAAGAGAGCAAAACCACCACCACCAGCAACAACAATAAAAACATCAACAACAACAACAACAACAACAACAACAACAACAACAACAACAACAACAACAACAACAACAACAACAACAACAACAACAACAACAACAACAACAACAACAACAACAACAACAACAACACAGCGAAATTATGACTTCACATAAATGCACTGAAAAATAAATGGAATATTAAAGGAATGAAAAATGAATGATTGAATGAACACTCGTAAACAAATCAATTAAAAAGATGAAAATTAAATAATGAACTATGGTTAGTAAACAAATGAATAAAAAAAAATTACTTTAACTCCTTCAAACCATAAATAATGGTAGCACAACAAGAAAACAATGGGACAAGCTGGAGCACAGAAATAAACACAGAGAAAGAAAATACCCATAAGCGGAACTATGGCGGGAAAAAAAAAGGAAAACGAAGAGTTTGATTTACGTGGCGACAGGTAATTACCTATCAGTTTTAGATGGAAATTTGTCCACGGACTTTGAACAGTGATCCCCAACGTCAGTGTTCAATTATTTGTTGTTATATGAATGATGGTGATGATGTTACAACCACCACCGCCGTCACTGTCACTGTTGCCGTCACCACTATCTCCATCACCACCACCACAGCCACCACCACCTTAACTATTATAGTCTTTACTACTGCTACTGCTACTACTACTACTACTACTACTACTACTACTATTATTACTACTACTACTACTACTACTACTACTACTACTACTACTACTACTACTACTACTACTATTGAGATTCTTTCTGTTTTAAGAGTATTACTAATAGTTGTAGTAGTACTAATAACATAACAATAATGCTAATGATGATAATGATAATATGATATAAAGAAATATGATGGTAATGGCTTTTACTAGGAATCTATCGATCACTCTGCGTTTATGTCCCCTTTGTGTATTCTGTGTGTGTGTGTGTGTGTGTGTGTGTGTGTGTGTGTGTGTGTGTGTGTGTGTCCAGAATACTGCTCCTCCGGGGCCGACGGGCACGTTCCGTCACCAGTAAAATTAAAGTTTTTATAGTGAGAATAAAAAAGTAAATGATATTTACTCCCCGCCACAGAATGCAGGGAGGAGTGTGTTTCCTGGGTAAAATACTGGGAAAGATACACGGTTAAAATTAAAGAAACTACACCGCGTTGCTCTAAAAACAAGAGTGGCTAAAAATGCTGTGCAGTAGTACAGAATAACAATTTGTTTAGGTAACACTAAGGACTGCGGGAATACTATTATAAAGAATGATTACTATGGAATTTAGAAGAAATTTTATTGCGAATTATATTGGTATTTTCAAACGTGGCGAGCGAAAAACATTTTCTTCAAATTCACACTAGCGTTACAGTGAACATTACCATGTAGTGTTTTAGTATAACATTAGAAAATAGTTTTGATTCTATAAACTATACTGACTAATTTAAACGCGAGTAGAAGAAATTGAAAAAAAGAAATTTTTAAATAACACAAGGGACCAAGGAAATATTAGTGTATAGAAGGATACAGCATAAAAAACCTGACATATATTCCAAGTATCTTCGTGCTGAATGTCCATGAAGTTCCCTACGCTGCTCTATTCTGTCCCTCGTGGAGTTGTAAGTCCAGGACGTTACTGTCTGGCGAGGTTTGATTGCGTGACGTGATTCCGCTTTATTTCTAGAAAATTGGCGAGCGTAGAGTGGGATACACCAA
>NC_059302.1:8000924-8040924 GCF_017591435.1 Portunus trituberculatus | reverse complement strand
CTTACTTGGAAGAGGAGGAAACACCTACACGACTTCATACTGCTGAGAGAGAGAGAGAGAGAGAGAGAGAGAGAGAGAGAGAGAGAGAGAGAGAGAGAGAGAGAGAGAGAGAGAGAGAGAGAGAGAGAGAGAGAGAGAGAGAGAGAGAGAGAGAGAGAGAGAGAGAGAGAGAGAGAGAGAGAGAGAGAGAGAGAGATTCCATCGACACACACACACACACACACACACACACACATATATATATATATATATATATATATATATATATATATATATATATATATATATATATATATATATATATATATATATATATATATATATATATATATATATATATATATATATATATATATATATATATATATATATATATATATATATATATATATATATATATATATATATATATATATATATATATATATATATATATATATATATATATATATATATATATATATATATATATATATATATATATATATATATATATATATATATATATATATATATATATATATATATATATATATATATATATATATATATATATATATATATATATATATATATATATATATATATATATATATATATATATATATATATATATATATATATATATATATATATATATATATATATATATATATATATATATATATATATATATATATATATATATATATATATATATATATATATATATATATATATATATATATATATATATATATATATATATATATATATATATATATATATATATATATATATATATATATATATATATATATATATATATATATATATATATATATATATATATATATATATATATATATATATATATATATATATATATATATATATATATATATATATATATATATATAGTCATTTATTTCGGGAGTAGATCATTCTGAATGCATGTACTATTAAAGTCGACAGCGAGTCGTGCATTATTCTTTTTATAAAGTGTATTTTGTGCGTTCGTCAGGTTTTAGCTGGTAGAAGAGTGAACCGAACTCCATTTCCTCGAGACGTCTTTCGGTCTTGATCAGACCATCTTCAGGAGTGGAACTGGTGAGGACACGGGCTTATATAGGCGGTGGAAGCAGGTGGCCGTGCCTTGAGTGTTCTGAGGTTATTTTCTTTAGCTAAGATGGTGGTGTTGCTTTCCATGTGGTGTCGCTTCAAGATGGGTCCGTGCTCGTTCATGTAGTGTCGTCGTATGGCGCCGTCCTGTAGGCGTGCAGGTGTGCTGTGATTATCTTTGATAGGGTTGTTGTTGTACCTCGAGTTTAGGTGACTGCAGTCACCAACAGTGCATGAGTGTTGGTACAAGTCGTTCACTTCTTGCAGGGAGTGTGTCTGGGGAAGACAGCTATTCTTCCTGATGAGGCTTGAGGTTTTCTGGTTTTGTAGTAAATGATGACTTGGAGTTTAGTGTCTGTGTTAACAGGTGAGACGTTGTTGTGGATGATCTTTACGACCTTCCCGTCTTATTTGTATGCTGAGGACATCGTGTTCTTGTAGTATACCGCAAGCCTCATCATGCACACTCCTTGCAGGAAGTGAACGTCGTGTACCAACACTTATGCACTGTTGGTGACTGCAGTCACCTAAACTTGAGGTACATCGGCTTCACATCTACAGCCCTATCAAAGAGAATCACAGCACACCTACAGGACGGCGCCATACGACGACACTACATGAATGAGCACGGACTCATCCAGAAGCGACATCACATGAAGAGCAACACCACCATCCTAGCTAAAGAAAACGACCTCAGAAGACTCAAGATGACTGAGGCGGTACACATCCACTCAGAAAAACCGACCATTAACATACAACAGCAGCCAGAATCATCTCTACCTTACCAGCGACAACCAAACGGAGCTGCAACTGGCCGCTCATTAGCAGCGTCAAACACCACTCAATCCGCGGTCGGATTTACTCTCCGACACGGCTACCTGCTTCCACCGCCTATATAAGCCAGTATCTTCACCAGTCCCACTCCGAAGGTGCTTTTCCCCGGGAAGGAGGATATGCACCGTCCCACCTTCAGATTGTGACCGGACACTGACGAGGAAGAACGAAGACAGACTGCTGGGGAGACAGTTTCTAGTGCATTATAATGACATTGACTTTGGTGCTTTTGTTCACGCGAAGTGTTTATCATGCAAACTTTTTTATCTTTTTAGTGTCCGTAGAAATAACTTTTCTTGGCTGTTTTTGTCTTCTCTATTTTCTGTAATGTAAATACCTCACCTGTAAATTTATTTCACACTAATGTAAATTACTATTGTAATATTGTTCCCAGTATCCACCCAAATATCACAACAGTACGGGTGGTTTTCCCCAGGGGACTCCGGTTTCCACCTAGCCAAAAACAAAGGCCTTTAATGCATAACGTACTGTACTATGAGCCTCGTCACTTAACTCTCTATTTTTCAATTTCTTTTTCTTCTCGTATGCCTCATGTAAAGACATACCTTCACCCCCCTCCTTCTTTTGTATATATACTTTCTCAGTAAACTTATGAAACTTAGTTCCACTCACTTCTCTCCTGAAGATGGTCTGATCAAGACGTCTCGAGGAAATGGACTTCAGTTCACTACTCTACCAGCTAAAACCTGACGAACGCACCCTTGTGCGGAAAATACAAAATATACTTTATAGAAAGAATAATGCACGCCTCGCTATCGATTTCAATAGTACATATATACATATATACATATATATATATATATATATATATATATATATATATATATATATATATATATATATATATATATATATATATATATATATATATATATATATATATATATATATATATATATATATATATATATATATATATATATATATATATATATATATATATATATATATATATATATATATATATATATATATATATATATATATATATATATATATATATATATATATATATATATATATATATATATATATATATATATATATATATATATATATATATATATATATATATATATATATATATATATATATATATATATATATATATATATCCATCTCGTCCTCCTCTTCCTTTTCCTCCTCCTCCTCCTCCTCCTCCTCCTCCTCCTCCTCGTTTTCCTCTTCCTTCTCTTCTTCCTTTTCCTTAAAGCGAGATCGGAGCTAACTATAACTCCAGAATATTAAAAAGGTTTAGGAATTATACTAAGTTCCAATTTCGGTCAAAGAAACACTTCATAGAGGCTAGAAATAAGGCATATATGGTATTAGGATTAATTTTTTAGGAGTGCTACAAATATAATAAATCCCGAAATACCATTGAAGTCATATCTGGCGCAGTTCAGACCGCACTTACATTATGCTATATAGTTGTAGTCCCCATATTATTGGAAGGATATAGATCTATTAGAAACAGTGGAGAGGAGAATGTGTAAAAGGATACATAGGATGAGGGATATCCCCTACGAAGCGAGATTGAAGATACTAGATTTACATTTCTTAGAGAAAAGTAGGTTATGAAGGGATCTGATAGAAATATTTACGTGGTGAAGGGGCTATAACAAAGGGAAGATGAGCAAAGTTTTCAGGATCAGTAGCCAAGATAGAACAAGAAATAATGGGTTCAGGCTTGAAAGATAAAGGTTTAGGAAAGAATTGGAAGGAACTGTTTTTTGAAAAGTGATTGATGAATGGAACGGAGTCAGTAATCATGTTGTTGGTGCTGAATCACTAGGGAAATTTAAAAGAGGATCAGACATATTCATGGATGAAGATGATAGCTAGAATGAGGTAGTTTTGTTCACACAGGGACTGCCACGTGTAGGTCTGATGGCTCTTGCAGCTTACTTATTTGTTTTTTTCATGTTATTTTGTTTCTCCTCCTCCTCGTCCTCCTCCTCCTCTCCTTTTATCTCCTCCACACTATTCTATATACGCATAAGCAATTCCTTAATTAATAGTTAAGCTCCTCTCTTTTGCGTTCTCTGTTTTTAGTGCAGGTTTTGTCGAAGGAGAGAAAAAAGTCTAGATTCAGCAAGGCAATGCCAACACGGTTTTATAAATTTGTTACAGAACTGATGTTGCTACATCAATTGACAAAATAAAAAGAAAAATAGTTTTCTCTCTCTCTCTCTCTCTCTCTCTCTCTCTCTCTCTCTCTCTCTCTCTCTCTCTCTCTCTCTCTCTCTCTCTCTCTCTCTCTCTCTCTCTCTCTCTCTCTCTCTCTCTCTCTCTCTCTCTCTCTCTCTCTCTCTCTCTCTCTCTCTCTCTCTCTCTCTCTCTCTGTGTGTGTGTGTGTGTGTGTGTGTGTGTGTGTGTGTGTGTGTGTGTGTGTGTGTGTGTGTGTGTGTGTGTGTGTGTGTGTGTGTGTGTGTGTGTGTGTGTGTGTGTGTGTGTGTGTGTAAAGTAAAGTAAAGTAAAGTAAAGTGAAGTAAAGTAAAGTAAAATTTATTGCCATTTCCTGACATGTACATATATTGGTTAAACAGATGTGTTCACTGGCATGGTGTATCGAGCCAAGGCTCCCTGATAGAGTTACTAAACTATGTGGTGACTCTGTTGGAAGACTTCACTTGTCAATATATTTATAGAAATAAAAGAATAAGTCATATTTCACCCAATCACGTTCACACTATACATACATACGAACACATTACTTACATAAATACTTGTGCGTACATACACATATATATATATATATATATATATATATATATATATATATATATATATATATATATATATATATATATATATATATATATATATATATATATATATATACTTCCTGAATAATTTATATCCAGCTTTAAAGTAAATTTATCATACAATACAAATAAATGATGGACTGCAAGCTGCTAGTTATAAACATCTAAGGAAATGTTCTTTGGTTTTTCTTTTAAACTGAAAGTAACTGATACTAGTAATATCTTTTATATTAGGAGGCAAGGAATTCCATAGCTGTGGACCAAAGTAAAATATGCTGTGCTTGAATAACTGTGTGCGGAATTGCGGGCACTCCAAATTCAAGTTCCCACCTCTTGTTGCATACGGTGAATCTACACATTTAAATAGGTTATTATTTGGATATCTTTTAATGAATTTGAAGATGGAGAAAAGGACAAAACACTTATGAATATCGAAGAAATTCAATAGTTTATGATTAGAAAAACTGTGGATGTTGAGTCGAATTTACCCATAAAAATATACATCGCAAAATTTTGTTTTGAATTATCTTTAATCTATTTATGAAAGACGGCCAAGTGCAGGCCCAAACTGAGACACAATAAATAAAATAAGGATAGCAGAGTGTATAGTAAATACTCAGTAGGGCTTCAGTTGTGAGTTGATTCCGTATCTTGTACAATATCCCACACATCCTAGACAGTTTCATGCATACATTATCAATATGAATATTCCAATTAAGGTTATCATCAATAAATACACCTAAAAATTTTATTTGAGTGACACATTGCAGAGTTTGACCTTCAAGAAGTATTGGTTGGATATGATTTTTTACTGACCGATTTTGGAAAAAATATAATTAGTTTTACTTATATTGAGTGTTAGTTTGTTATGTTTTATCCATTGATTTATTAAATGTAGTTCTGAGGTCAAGTTTGAGTGTAGAGTGTGTATGTCCTTGTCTTTCATAAGCAAGTTTATGTCGTCTGCATACAGAGTGAATGTAACTTTTGAGCTGGATTTGATTATATCATTTATATAAATAAGAAAAAGGGTTGGTCCTAGTATAGATCACTGTGGAACACCTACTGATATGGATTTAGTAAGAGAATATTTAGAATTACAATACACAGCCTGTGTCCTGTTGGTGAAGTAATTTTGTAACAATTTTAATGGTACACCCCTTATGCTAATATGTTTGAGTTTGTCAAATAAAATGTCATGTTTTAACGTGTCAAATGCTTTCGACAGATCTATAAAAACACCTACGGTATAATTTTTTTCTTCTAAGCATTTATATATATTATGAGTGAATTGCAAAATTGCGGACTCAGTAGAGCGCAATTTTGTGTGTGTGTGTGTGTGTGTGTGTGTGTGTGTGTGTGTGTGTGTGTGTGTGTGTGTGTGTGTGTGTGTGTGTGTGTGTGTGTGTGTGTGTGTGTGTGTGTGTGTGTGTGTGTGTGTGTGTGTGTGTGTGTGTGTACTGTACAGTGTTCAACATTAATTACTTTTTAACAATCTCCTTAACTCGTTTGATGAGTTAAAATGATCATCGTGTTGTACGGAAGTTAGACTTTTTTTTCCTCCTTGCTCTTTCTCTCAGACAAAGAGGTAGTTTCTTTATTTTACGTGTGGCAGAAGCTTCGTTGAGCAGGGAGGAACTTTTTCACTTTTTCTCTACTCTGACAGTAGCAAAGTTAAGGAAGGTCTGTGAAAATAGGAAAGTGTACTAAAAATCACTCAATTATGCATAAACAAATAGATTTCCGGTATTTTTTTCACTTATTTATGTCTCAGTATATTTTTTTTTATCCTCTCTCATTGTCCTTTTCTGTCTTATCGTTCTCTTTGTCTTCCCTCTTTTCTCTTCTTCCCTCTCCACGTGTCGATATTGTTGTGCAGTTTTGGTCTGCTTTCTAATCTTATTTTATTTTTACTTTTATTTTTGTTGTCGTCGTCTTCCTCTTTCTTCTCTTTGTCTTATTAACATTTTGTGTACCTGTGTTGACCTTTCCCTCTTATTCCTATTAATTGTCTTGCTCTTCTTTCCTCTTACCTCCTCCTCTTCCTCCTCCCACTCAGCCTCGTCCTCCTCCTCCTCCTCCTCTTCTGCTTTCCCCTCCTCCTCTTTTTCTTCTTCTTCCTCCTCCTCCTCCTCCTCCTCCTCCTCCTCCTCCTCCTCTCTTCCAAAACCGGACTAGTTCACGCACTTCTTCCATCCTTCATTTCCCTCCCACCCTCACTCCATCCCCTTGTGCCATGACCCCTACCGTCCCATCCTCTCCCTCGTTCCTCTTTCCCTCCCATGCTATTTCCTCCCGCGCCTCCCACCCACTCTCGCTCCCGCTTCCTCACCTCCACCTGGTAATCATGCCTCATTATGGCCGTCATGAGGTATCCAGTGGCCGTCCCTCAGCCACACGCAGCCTCCCTTCTGCCTCTCACACACACACTCTCTCTCTCTCTCTCTCTCTCTCTCTCTCTCTCTCTCTCTCTCTCTCTCTCTCTCTCTCTCTCTCTCTCTCTCTCTCTCTCTCTCTCTCTCTCTCTCTCTCTCTCTCTCTCTCTCTTATACCAGAGTAATGACCGCCCCTCTCTTCCTTTACAAGATGAGAGAGAGAGAGAGAGAGAGAGAGAGAGAGAGAGAATTCTTCCCACATACCTTCGCGGTCCATCAAGCGAAGAGTGGAGAGGAAGGAGGAGGAGGAGGAAGAAGAGGAGGAGGTAGTGGTAGTGATGGTGCCGGCAAAGGACAAGGAGGAAAAACAAAAAAAGATGACAAGAAAGAAGAAGAAAACTAGAAGAGAAGGAGAGAATAGAGAGAGGATTAGGAGGAGCAGATGATGATGCCTGTGATGAAAGAAGAAGAAGAGGAGGAAGAGGAGGAAGAGGAAGGCGATCTCTCAACCTCACCTCACTGGAACCCCTTGCATCTCACGCTAATTATTCCCTACGAGGTTATGGAAGAAGCCCATCTGTTTTTTCTTTTCATCTTTTCACAGGCAATACATATAAGAGACGGAGCATCTACGCCTCCATAGAGAAAAGGAGAATCTGAGCAAGAATACCGTCGTTAATTTAAAAAAAAAAAAAAAACTTAAATAGAAGAAAAGTAATTCTGAGCGTTATCCTTTTTGTGTCCTCTATAATATTCAAAAGGTATAACAGTGTTCAAATCCACTGTACACCAATTCAGGCGAGATGGGTATTAATGTAGCTTTTTACAGGTAATATCTAAATCAAGCAATGAAGGCATATGTTTTTGGAACTCTGGTCATTGCTTGCTATGATATTCTAACAGATGCTTTTAACTAATAATGAAACTAATGTATCGTTTAATAAGACGTTCTTTTAATCGTACAATGACCTTTGATAAATAATTCAGTGTAAAATGTAAGCCCGTAACAGGTTTATTGAATGGAGATTGGAAATTATGATCATCCCTGAAATATTCTAGCCATTAAATCCGTATCTGATCACTGTAATTAATAATGAAACCGATATATGAATTATTCCATAAGATATATTTCCAGTAACGCTACCTTTATTAAAAATTTTCGCCTTTAAATCCACAATAAGTTTATATAAAGGAGAGAGGAACTTATGTATATGGATTCCCTTGGACAGGCAGACAGGCAGACTGATGGAAAGACCAACTGACTGACTGGCTGACTAATTGACTGACTGGCGGATAGGCGGCAGATACAAAAGAGGGAAAACCAAAAAAGATAAAATCCATCATAAATAAATGCACGTTTTAACTTCCATTTTAAATCTACTCCAGCGTGCCGCGTGCGTTAGAGTGAGAGCGGTGATGGTGATGGCAATGGTGATGGTGATGGTGATGGTAGTGATGATGGTGGTCTGTTAGCGTGGTAGTGAATGTCATTGTGATCTGACTGTTACGAGGATGGCTTTGTCGTTCACTGGAGACTCATGCATTTTCTCATTATTGTACCGGCTTAAAAAATACTACGGGCGATTTCAATTTGCAAAGGAAAATAGCCGTGTTTGTATGCGTGTTTTTATTGTGCTCCTGTGGGTGAGAGTAATAAATCTTAACTGCACGCGCTATCAATACGAAAAAAAAAATTAAAAACGCACACAAATAAAACAATATCGCGATTCAGGAAAGAGAGAAAATATGAAAAAAGAGTCAAATATTTGTTTTGAATTACATGTCACGTTTGGATTTAAGTGTCGTTTCTCTATCAAATTTGTACATGCATTATTTTAGGCTTAAGAAAAAGGCCTATTATGTGTGTTTGTGTGTATGTGGGCGCGGGCGTAGATGAGTGTTAATGGAAGAAGAGGCATGTGTCTGTGTGTGTGTGTGTGTGTGTGTGTGTGTGTGTGTGTGTGTGTGTGTGTGTGTGTGTGTGTGTGTGTGTGTGTGTGTGTGTGTGTATGTGTATGTGTGTGCGTACATCTCTCATTTTATGCCTTCCGTGTCTTCAACAACAATACAAAGTTCGTAAAAGAGAAACACATGTTGATATCTGACAAATCTTGCAGTTCATGTGGTTTTGTGAGGCAGCAGGTTAAGACTGTTTGTGGCCTCTCCTCCCCGTAATGGTGCCTCTTCAGCCTCTCTCCACACACCCTTCAATTTAAAGTTACTGAAGTTTCCTTAGGCAGGGAGACAAAAATGGGAAGTGTGAAGGCGTCTGCCCTTTGTATCATCAAGTACAGCTGCATAAAAAGACGAGTAACAATGAGAGAGAGAGAGAGAGAGAGAGAGAGAGAGAGAGAGAGAGAGTAAAAAGAATGACAATCGAGAAGTTGGATTGTTTCTCGTTTGTTGTTTAATCTTTTTTTTTTTCCTTAACTATCCTCATATTTTACTGTGAGGTGCATTCCAGTGTTTAGTATTTATTCTCTCTCTCTCTCTCTCTCTCTCTCTCTCTCTCTCTCTCTCTCTCTCTCTCTCTCTCTCTCTCTCTCTCTCTCTCTCTCTCTCTCTCTCTCTCTCTCTCTCTCTCTCTCTCTCTCTCTCTCTCTCTCTCTCTCTTTCTTTGATCAGCAGGCCTTGATGACTGAGGGAGAAAGTGTAAGGCTCTCAGAAAATACGAGAGGAAGAAGAAGGAGGAGGAGATGGAGAAAAGGAGTTACATTGAGAGAGAACAAGAGATTGAAAGGAACTACGGAGCTGAAAGAAGTAAGAGAAGGCGTGGCCATTTTTTCTCCTTCCCTCAAATTAAGGAAATGGGAGCGTTGGAGTAGCGTAGCAATGCCTTCAGTTCCTCTTCCTCCTCCTCCTCCTCCTTCTTTTCCTTCTCCTTCTTCTCCTCCTCCTCCTCCTCTTCTTCCTCCTCTCCTCCTCCTCCTCCTCCTCCTCCTCCTCCTCCTTCTCCTCCTCGTCCTTCGCTTCAATCACATTCTGACAGATAGACAAGATAGGGTAGGACGAGTTGGCATTTCATTTAATCCTTCAAGCATTAAACAGATGATCTTTCACCTTCTCGCTTCTTTGTTTCCATAATTTGCTAGAGGGTCATTTCCATGTACGCGTGTGTCTGTGTATATATGTGTTTCCATGTATGTGTGTGTGTGTGTGTGTGTGTGTGTGTGTGTGTGTGTATCCTGTTCCTTCTTCTGTGGGTGCTCTAGCGCGTGTGTGTTCCTGCCTTTCATTGTGGGCTGCCTATTGGATTAGTTGTCCCCATTAACCTTCATTTACCACACCTCCTCCACTTCCGGACACCACAAAGTCGTCCCCTCACCCTCCTGACCCTAGCTAGCACAAGCCACTACCTCCTCTCCAGTCCCCCCGCCGTCTCTCCTAACCTCGCTGTCTCGCTTCACTGTGGCTCTCCCTTACCCACTGCGTTTCGGCTTCTGCTTCCCCTCCTCCTCACACACTTCCCTGGTTCCAATCCTCTGGTTCTCGTTGTGCTTAGGGGCTGGTTTAGTTAAGGTGGTTCTTTATATTGCTGTGAAAATTATATGTGTGCTGTTGATTTGTTGTATATGCTTTGTAATTTTTCTGAAAAGTGGTGTGTGTTTTGTATGTTTTTGTTCGAGGGTTGGTTTGGTCAAGGTCTTCTCTTTTATATCTTGAGGGGAAAAGCAAGGAAATGTGCTGTTGATGTGTTGTTTGTTCTCTATTGTTCTCTGAAGAGTGTGGTGTGTTTTGTATGCTTTTATTTAACGTATATGTAGAGCTGTTGTGTTATTACTGGTCTTTAATTTATGTTTATTATTCTCTAACTCTCTCTCTCTCTCTCTCTCTCTCTCTCTCTCTCTCTCTCTCTTTCTTTCCCTGCATTCTCATTTATATACACACAAAATCCTGCCTTATACATAGAGGAAATAATAAGTCAAACAGAAATGGAGTGTTATTATTTTCTAGTCATTTGTAAGTTTAAGCTCGTAAATCTTGATTCTATTACTCCCAATGCCTTAAAACTTCCTATGGAGTCGCTAGCTTCTATTATCTTTATTTTATCTATCTAAGCGCTTCAGTGACTGGTTCCTTGCCTCACCAGCGCCTCCCTTCTGCACGCTGCCATCACCTTCTTCACACTCTCGCTCCTCACCAACAATTACTCCTTCATTTCACCTTTGATATTTGCTTTTAATAGCCCCTTTCTCACGCCTCTCAGTATTTACCGATAATTTTACTCCTCCTGCTCCCTTTTACGTGTAGGTGTCCTGCTGCCCTGCCACGCGTGCTCCCCTCCAGTAAAAGTATATGAGTAATACTTGTAACTATAGGGCTGCCACGCATTACCTGCCTGACGCCCAATTAGTTTGTTTACCTTTCCCTTGCCCCTTCATCAAGTCACGTCCCTTATTAAGTATAAAGGAAGAAATTGTGAAGTTTGTAAAGAAATTTTAACGAGGGAAATGTCAATGGAGTAAAGTGTGTTTCGTGGCTGCTGCTGCTGCTGCTACTACTGCTTTTGCTCCTTCAAAGACCTCGGGTTCCATTGAATTTGGATCAAAGGTAAGAATTTCGTGATTGACGCTCCGAGACTATTGGTGGTGAATGTTGTAATATGTAATGAGTCTTTCCGTTTTTATATTATTATATTGAGACCAGTGAGAATGTTACACTCATACACACTCACGCACACACACACACACACACACACACACACACACACACACACACACACACACACACACACACACACACACACACACACACACACGCACACACACTATCACTTCCAATTCTATATCTCACGAGAAACAAACTGCCCGTGATGGGTCCCCCGATTCCTGACGGCAGAATGATTTTTCATGCTCCACTTTGCCTCCCCATGTGTCTGTGTGGGAGTCGGTGCGCTCTCTCTCTCTCTCTCTCTCTCTCTCTCTCTCTCTCTCTCTCTCTCTCTCTCTCTCTCGCACAAAAGCAAATATTTTTCAACATTGACAATTTATCTCACTTTCCGTCGTCATTAGTAAGACAACTAGTCGAACTGTGTGAAATGGCTTCCGTGAATTTGCTGAAACTTTGCCTCACTACAAGAGAAAGAGTATATTTCTCTCTCTCTCTCTCTCTCTCTCTCTCTCTCTCTCTCTCTCTCTCTCTCTCTCTCTCTCTCTCGTTTCCTTATTGTAAAATGCTTGTGACGTGTTCATGTTAGTCTTTACTTCAATTCTGCAAATAGGAGGTAATGCATCTTCCTTTCAATATATCTTAGTATTGATTCTTTTGTGTCAGTATTAGGTTACTGTCAACACTTCAATCTCCCTTTTAGGCTCTCTTCACTCTTTTTCATGCAAAGTAGAGATTTAGGTTAGCGTAGATAGGTAATGTTACGAGTTGTTGGCTTCTACATCATTTGACAATTGATCTAATCAAAGAGTGAAGATCCTTATGCGATATCAACAATTTCTACTTGGCAAGGTCGACATTGTGCTGGTGGCCTCTCGCTTATCTTGTGTTCGCATAGGAGTAATTTACTTGGGCTCATAACTCCTGTGCTATCTGTGTGTGTGTGTGTGTGTGTGTGTGTGTGTGTGTGTGTGTGTGTGTGTGTGTGTGTGTGTGTGTGTGTGTGTGTGTGTGTGTGTGTGTGTGTGTGTGTGTGTGTGTGTGTGTGTGTGTGTGTGTGTGTGTGTCTTAGCCGCAACTTTTTAATCTGCTAAAATATTTAATTTCAATCCAAAATAGATGTGCATCATAACTCTAGTGGTACGTACGCTTAGAAAACTTTTTTTTAAGTCTCAGTTGCATAATAAAGAAGACCTGCTTATGTAACTCGGTAATTCCTGACAAAATATTCAAGTTAAGCCAAGATAATGTCACCACACAGCAGGAACATTGCACACTCCCTGACGCAGCAGGGGACGAAATGGAGAGGAAACAAGAACAAGGATGTTGCCAGGATATAAAATGTGATAAGCTGCAGGTGCACATGTTGCCCAGACCCCGCCAGCCACAGGTGGAAGGCAGCTTAGGACAAAGAGGGAATACTGTCATAAAAGGCTAGACGAAAATGTTTGAAGAAAATAAAAATGGCAGAAGATGGGAAGACACATAAATAATAACTCTGCTTGAGAGTAAATACAGAACAATCTAGAATATGTGCTCTAATTGTTAAGTAATATATGGGGGTGGTTAAAAACCATGTTAAGAAGATGCTATCTGTATTAATGGAAACAGATAAAAAAGATAGGGAAAAAAAAACTTTATAAGGATATTTTACACAACTGCTTAGTTGGATAATAAGGAAATTAAAATAATATAGAACAATCTCTGAAAATTCAGGTAAACTGAAAGTGAGGAAGGAGACACATTAAAGATCATGTCAGAGAGATGATACTAAAGTCTACAAAAAAATCAAGCAAACAAACAAACAGAAAAGAAAGGATAAGAAATGCTGAAAATAAATTATAAAGTCGTACATGAGAAGATGAGATGTTGCAGGTTTGCAGTATTGCTTCACAGCAGTATTTAGAGACTAGGCCGCGCTGGAGATTGAACTGCCAAGTCCAGGAGGCGCAATGCGGTGAATAAAGAGATTAGTACATACGGAATGGTGGTGCAGGAAACGTTAAGAGGTAAGATGGCCGGATTGGATCAACTATTTTTCGATATGATTGGCTTTGCGAGAAACTCAGGAGAGAAATAGAGGATAAGACAGACTGATGATTATATGAGTATATCCAAAACATTTCAGTGGAACAGACAAAAAAATCCAGTACATTTTTCATTGGAGAGAAAATATGAGGCCGTTAGTTAAATTTAGAGATAAAACGATGTTAAATGAATGAATTGGAGTTCATATGATCAAGCAAGTTGTAAAAATTATGAAAGTACAGCATTGCTTTTGTACTAGAGTTAATAGGATCGGCAAATTTAGAGGTAGCAGAATAATAAAGGAAAACTGTCAGTGTGATGGACTTATTTAGAAAAATCATGTGATACCATACCAACAGTTAAAGCTGTGACAGCCTGAAGCCGGGCAATGGTGACAAAAGGAATATAGAGACTATCCTAGAATTGTCGAGGTGACTCAACACGGTATAAAGGAAAAGGCCTTACTGAGAAAATATAAGGAAAAAATGACTGTCAAGCTCATTTTTCACTTCCACGTCAACAATACATCTTTGTGTTGCAGGATTTGATGACATCTTTCACAGTAGAGAAAGCCATAAAAAAATTCCTATCCTCAGGACAAAAAAAATAGCAACCATCCTTGGCAGAAAAAAAAAAGAAGAGCAAAGCATGTCAGCGGAGTAGCGTTATTTATTTAATTGACACGGTATGACTGCGGAGAAAAGAAAAAGAAGCTGAAATGATGAAAGACCATGGACAGGCAAAGGTGGAAATGCTGAGGAGAACAAACAATATTTGAACATTTTTGTGTTTGAAAGATGAAATGAAAATAAATGATATATACGGGGGTATGAAAGAAAAAGAGAGAGAGAGAGAGAGAGAGAGAGAGAGAGAGAGAGAGAGAGAGAGAGAGAGAGAGAGAGAGAGAGAGAGAGAGAGAGAGAGAGAAAGAGAGAACAGGATAAATTAAAGAAAATGTGATAGTGATGTAGAATAAAGTATGGAAAGCTTGGAGGAAATAATACGTGATAGTAGACAATAATAAACATAAGAAATAAAAATACATTCTAATATAACACAATAAATAGAAAGGGAAAATTTGAAAGTCCCGGACAGGTAAACATGGACGGAAAGAAATTTTAAGTGAATATTACAAACTCGCTCATATTAGGGAGGAGGTAGTGGACACTTGCCGAAACGATAATTTACTCCCAGCTATGTCTAATACCAGTAGTTTTAATTTGAACCAGTTCTGGTGTGGATCAATTCAGGCGGTGCTATAAACTTACCATTCAAAGGGTAAACCAAACACTGCCCTCTAAAGACGACTATCCTCCTTCACACAAAACTACAAGCACTTACTACACACACACACACACACACACACACACACACACACACACACACACACACACACACACACACACACACACACACACTTCACTTAGATTTAAAACATGTTTACTCCAACACCAGCCGAGGAGTCCCCTTCTGGGAGGACTCCGTATATATCCCCAGATCGGACTGCTTTCTCGGTATCGACCGTAAATGTCTTGACACCCCTTTTCAACTCTTTCATCATTAACTTATGCAACATTAGTGGTCTTAGATCTAATTTTCAATCTCACAACCTTTCTTCTACTAAACCTCATGTTTTCCTCACCGAAACATATCTATCTGATAGTAACCTCTTCTCTGTTCCTTCATACTTTCTCTATCCTCATTTTCGTTCCAAAGCTGGATGACTTACTCTCGTGGCCACGCTCTTGGATCTTTCGAGTTTTCCACCAAAAGTCACTCTCTAACTAAATTTACCTGTGCTGTTTACCACTCTCCTAACTTTTCTGATTATAAGAAATTCTTCAACTATTTAACTTCCAAAGTGGAGCATATCTTGTCTCTCTATCCCTTTGTGGAATTCTTCTTCTTCCTTGGAGATTTTAATGTTCATTACCCGCTTTGGCTTTCCTCTTCATTCACTGACCATCCTGGTGAACTAGCCTTAAACAATGCTTTTTCTCAATGATCTAGATTCTAGAGCAACTGGTACAACACATTACTCTTATTCCTGACCGTCTTGGAGATACACCCAACATTCTTGATTTTTTCCTTACCTGTAATCCTTCTGGTTATGCTGTTACCTTCTCTTCTCCGCTGGGCTCCTCCGATCGCAATTCCATATCTGTATCTTGTCCTATTTGTCCAATCCCTCCTCAGGATTCCCCAAGGCGGAGATACCTCAGGCGGTTTGCTTTCACCAGTTGGGGAGACCTGAGGAGGTGCTTTGCAGATTTTCCCTGGAATGATTACTGTTTCCGTGTCAGATACCCATCTCTATTTCCTGAACGCATAACATAGGTGATAGTGTTTGGTATAGAGGCGTACAATCGTATTCCTTACTCTATTTCTCAATCTAAAGCTTCCAAACCTTGGTTTAACACTGCTTGTTCTCGCGCTTTATATGATAGAAAGGTTGCCTAAAAAAGTACTTGAGCCTTCCATCACCTGAATTTCATGCGCTTTATATCTCTGCCTGGAATCACGCCAGGTCTGTTCTCCAACTTCCCAAACACTCCTCTATTGATAGAAAATGTCAAGATCTTTCGAAATCCAACTCTTCTAGTGACTCTAGTATATTTACCTCTTCATCATTCCCTCTTTCATTTCATCCTGATGGGACAAGTCCATTACATATATCTCTTAAGCTGAGCTCTTCTCTTGAACCTTTGCTTATAATTCTACCTAGGATGATTCTGGGTTTATCGCTCCATCTCCTCCTCCGTCTGACTTATTTTTATGCCTTCGATCAGAATTCTTCACATTAATATTAATCATTGCCCTAACTAGCCTAAACCTTCGTAAGGCTTATGGGCTTCATGGGATCCTTCCTTTTATTCTCAAAAACTGTGCTTCCGTGCTTTCACCTTACCTGGTCAAACTCTTCCAACTCTGTCTATCGACTTCTTCCTTCCTTCTTGCTTGCCTGTTTCTAAAAGTTGACCGGTTTAACCTCTCAAACTACCACTCTATAACTCTTTGCTTGTCTAAAGTCTTTGAATCTATCCTCAATAGGATGATTCTTAAACGTCTTACACTTTACAATAATCTATCTTATCGTTAATATGGCTTCCGTCAATGCCGCTGTACTGGTGACCTGACTTTTCTTACTTAGTCTTGGTCATCCTCTTTTAGAATATTTTGTGAAACTTACAAATATCAAAATCTTTTGATTTAATTTGGCACAAAGCTTTGAACTCAAAACTGCCCTCCTACTGTTTCTATCTTTCTCTCTCTGCAGCTATATCTCAAGTTTCCTCTCCGACTGTTCTATTCTTGCTATGGTAGACGGCTTCTGTTCTCGTAAATTCTTGAAAAGTGACAGGATCCTATTATTTATTAATGATCTTCTAAATCAAACTGCTTGCCCTATCCACTCTTACGCTGATGATACCATCCTACACTTTTCCACGCCTTTTGAGAAACGACCAACCCTTCAGGAAGTAGACAGATCCAGCAGGGAAGCCACAAAATGCCTGATGTCTTATTTCATTAAAATGTTTTATGGGGGCAGAAAAGACTTAGTGTTTAATGACCCAAAAACTCAATTCCTCCATCTATCAACTCGACACAACCTTCCAGACAACTATCCCCTCTTCTTCATTTTTCTTCATTGACACTCAACTGTAATTCTCTTCTACACTAAATGTCCTCACTCTTTTCTTTACTTATAATCTAAGCAAGAAACCACATCTAATCTCCTGTTAAAACAGCATCTATAAAGTTAGGCGTTCTGAAGCGTCTTCGCTAGTTTTTCTCTTCTCACTAACTGGTAACTCTATACAAGGACCTTATCTGCCCATGTATGGTGTACTCTTCGCTTGTATGGAGGCGGTGAAATCCTCTCACTTATTTCTATTAGATAGGATGGAATAAGAAATCTTTTTTTTATATCATGTAGGTTTTTCACGAGAATTTATGGTACTTTTTGGGGTACCTCCTATCTCAAAGCCCACCCGCTAGGAAATCGTTGTCCCGAGTGAGGAATCCCTACCTATACTCGGACAATGGACAGGATTCGAATCCGTGCGCTTGGAGATCCTTTGGATCCTAAAGCGTGCATGGTTCTTATCATCTCCTCTTCTCTAAATGAGTGCCTTCAGCCTCTTTCTCATCGCCGGAATGTTACATCTATTGCTATCTCCTACCGCTATTTTCATGCTAACTGCTCTTTTGATCTTGCTAACTGCATGCCTTCTCTCCTCGTGTGGCCTCGCTGCATAAGGCTTTCTTCTTCTCATCCCTACTCTGTCCAACTCGTTAATGCAAGACTTGACCAGTACTATCAATCATTCATACACAATTTTCTGGTAAACTCTGGAAGTTCCTACCTGCTTTTGTATTTCCAACTTCCTATGACTTGACTTCATTCAAAAAGAAGTTTTAAGACATTTCAAGGTAAATAAGTGGGACATTTTTTTCGTTTTATATCGTCCTTGGCCCGTTTTCCTTTATATATATATATATATATATATATATATATATATATATATATATATATATATATATATATATATATATATATATATATATATATATATATATATATATATATATATATATCGTTGAAAGTGATGGCCATTCGGCATTGATAATTTACCTTAAGATATTTTCTTCATATTTTAGGAGTGTCTTTTCTTCTCTTTCTAATGTGGTGATGGCTTCGCCATAGCTAACTATTGCTCCTAGATCCGGATTTTGAGTCTCTTCATCCTACTTCAGTACCTGGTGTTATTTTTTCTCTGATGGAGGTAGGAATGACAGGTCGTGCAGGCTCGCTGGCGCTTTACCCGCCTGCCAGTCGCGGCTGAGGCCAACCTTGAGCTGCGGCGACACTGATTGATTGATTCCGTGTGCGTCTTAAGGAAAACTATTAATGCCGAACTGGCCATCACTTTCAACGAAATATGCCTGAGGGAGAATCTCCTGCCCATTTATACACTTAGTATATGTATGTATATATATATATATATATATATATATATATATATATATATATATATATATATATATATATATTGAAGCAATAGTTTTCCAGAACATAGAACTGTAGACGTACACCAATGAATACCAGAGTTAGTGAAACAGTACGAAGAATTAACAATGGGACGTCAAGACTCCAATAACAAAAAAAAAATAAATAAATATAAATAAATAATTCCGTGACTAAATATTGCAGTGACGCTAGATATTGGACGGAAAAGGTTAGAGTGAATAAGACACGTGGATTGAAGGAAGGGGAGAGGATTAGCAAAGAGAGGGGAAGGAAGGTGAAAAGAATAGAACCAAGGGAAGGCCACTGTTGAGAAAGACGGTCTGTTTAAGGAGACATACATGGAAACTACGACGGAGGGAATGCAGAAGGACAAATGCAAGCACAAGAGAGACAAAGGAAGTTGTAAAAAACAGTGATGGAGTGACGGCCGTGGAGAGAAACAGCTGGAAACTAAAGGAGGGAATAAAGCCGCGCTTGTGAAGTGTGAAGATACAAAGAGTCAATGAGATGAAGAAAACAACGCAAGACAGTCCATTTTTAAGTTTTGTAATATATATATATATATATATATATATATATATATATATATATATATATATATATATATATATATGTAAAACCGTCTCATACATCACTGTTTCATGCATCTGTTGTTTGTCTATGCCCAGTCTCCCAGCC
Organism: Portunus trituberculatus; assembly: GCF_017591435.1. NCBI lineage: Eukaryota > Metazoa > Arthropoda > Malacostraca > Decapoda > Portunidae > Portunus > Portunus trituberculatus. Next base: position 8,021,479 of record NC_059302.1, on the reverse strand, counting down.
TTCCCTGCATAGCTTCTTTCTGCCCGTCCGTAATTTCTGCTTTGCTTGCTTTTCTTTTAATTATTTCTTAACTACAGCCATGTTGTCGACTTTTTCATCGATTATAGGGTGTTTATTTAATGTGTCCCATCCACGCTCATTTACTATTCATTTTAGGTGTAGTGAAGGCCTCTCCAGCTTCAGGTTCATTCATAATCTGAGAGAGAGAGAGAGAGAGAGAGAGAGAGAGAGAGAGAGAGAGAGAGAGAGAGAGAGAGAGAGAGAGAGAGAGAGAGAGAGAGAGAGAGAGAGAGAGAGAGAGAGAGAGAGAGAGAAACAAAACTTAATACAAAGGAACATGTACCCAAAGCTTAGTTTGGAAATTGAAGGTTCTTTCTAGATCTGATCAGTCTGATCGGTCTGGGGAAGAGCGAAGGATTCAACGAAAGCCAAAGAGAATAACAAAGAATCAGTTAGGATATTCAGGAGATCACCAGCGGACCGCCCATGCGTTAGCTGCGTATTCAAGGTGGGGCCGCACCTGTGCCTTGTACAGCAGCAGTCTCCCTTCCTGTCGAGGAAACTGGCGATCCTTCTGAGAGCGGAGATCCTGTGAGAGGCTTTCTTGGCAATGGTTTTGACATGCCTGTCAAACCTCAGCCCTCGATCCACCTCCACTCCAAGTATCTTGACGTCATCTTGGAGTGGGAGAGCAGCAGCGCCAAAGACAACTTTCCTGCCATTGCTGCCATGGCGGCTGGGGACCGAGAGACAACCATTGCTTGTGTCTTCTCCGGCGCGAATGTCACTTGCCAGCGAGCACCCCACTCCTTTATCACTCGTAGCTGCTGATTGATGGCCTCAGCAGCCCGCCCACTGTCCTGGCGTGGATAGGTATAGGAGAGGGTGCAGTCATCAGCATAGGCCATGACTCCTGGCAGTAGCTGGAGAAGATCATCCACGTAGATATTCCACAGGAGTGGGCCAAGAATTGAACCCTGTGGCACTGATGCCTCCACAGGCAGGGACTCAGATGTTTGCCCGTTGACAACCACCTTGAGGCTTCTGTCCTGCAGGTAATTTCCCAAGAGTCGTAGCAAGCCACCCTGGATGCCTTTAGCACGAAGCTTTTCTAGTAATCCGTTGTGCCATACTTTATCAAAAGCTCCTGCTATGTCCAAAGCAACCACTATAGTGTCCTTGCCGTCGTCGAGGGCGTCCTGCCAATGCCTGGTGAGAAGCATCATTAGGTCGGAGGTTGACCTTCCAGGTCTGAACCCAAACTGTTGGTCTGAGAGGAGGGCATTGTCCTTGAGATGGCTACACACCACCTCTGCCACGACCCTCTCAAACACTTTACCCACCACTGACAACAGGGATATGGGTCTGTAGTTTTTTGGGTCCGTCCTGGAGCTTTTTGTGTACAGGAACTACTCGAGCCTCCTTCCACACTGAAGGCCAGACGTTTTCCCGTACACAAGTTGTGAAGACTTGGGTGAGAGGGGCAGCCAGTTCCTGGGAGCATCGCTTCAGCAGGTGCGGGCTGATGTCATCAGGGCCGGTGGCTTTCTGTGTGTCCAGCCCCGCAATAATCGCTTCACCTGCTGATGCGTCACCTCCACCATGGTGACAGTCTTCTCACATTGCTGGACCAGCTGAGGCGGTGGCTGCTGTGGATTCCCGACCTTCATTTTTCCAGCAAACAAGGAAGCCAGCAACTGTGCCCTCTCCTTACTGCTGGTGGCGACAGTACCGTCCTGCTTGCTGAGGGAGGGATGGATTCTTGGTGGCCAGTTCCTTGTTTGTCCTTAACAAGAGACCACCAAGTTTTGTTTCCTACGCCAGTGCCACACAGTTTCCGGCGCAGGCTTTCCTCCCACTTTTTTAAGGCCCACTTGCTGGTTACCACCATCCTCCTGCATGCAGCCCTGTGCAGGTCCTTGTTGCGCCGAGTCGGGTTCCTCTTGTAGCGGAGCCAGGCAGCATACTTTGCCTCGGCAGCAACACGGCAACGGTCTTCACTCTCTGCTCCTCCCTGTAGCAGAGTGGCCCATGGGGTGTGGGTCAGGTCGCGGCGCAGGGAAGCCCAGTCTGCTTTGTTCCACAGCCAGATGGTGCGGGTGGTGGCCTCGTCCTGAGCCACGCCCACTTCCAGCTGTGTCTGTCTCTCTCTCTCTCTCTCTCTCTCTCTCTCTCTCTCTCTCTCTCTCTCTCTCTCTCTCTCTCTCTCTCTCTCTCTCTCTCTCTCTCTCTCTCTCTCTCTCTCTCTCTCTCTCTCTCTCTCTCTCTCTCTCTCTCTCTCTCTCTCTCTCTCTCTCTCTCTCTCTCTCTCTCTCTCTCTCTCTCTCTCTCTCTCTCTCTCTCTCTCTCTCTCTCTCTCTCTCTCTCTCTCTCTCTCTCTCTCTCTCATGTTGCTAATAGCTAGAATAAATCAGTGTTAATCCACTCGCATACTATTCAGATCTGGTGCTTCATTAATAATCTTGACTGGTATCGTATCATAAAATCCCGAATACATCATTGAAGGTATTGCGTCGAAACAAACAAAAAGTTCTTATTCTGAATCCTCTGATGGTAGAAAATGAAAGTTAAAATGATAGGTGCGGCTACCGATGTGAACAATTAAGCATGCCGTTTGATTTCAACCCAAAAGTAACTCAGAATCAGAACCTTGCATTACATATGACCTGCTCTCGCTTGTGACGTGAATATCTATCAAATCATAAAGAAAATAATGGAAACCCTTCCTAACATGAATTATACAGCTGACCACTTCGATAAAATAAAAAAAAATGTTCAGGTATTGTTCGTAAAAATTGATGTCAAGTAATATTACCCACCACTGCTTCGCTGAGTGGACGAGAGCAATGCTAAGGGCCAGTGTATTCTTAAACGCTTGAATGAATTTTGAAGATCATCTAGGAAAGACTGGTCTGTTATCGCGATGTGAACGTAACACAAGAGACCTGCGATTGCAATCCTAGCAACTCTGGCCTCTCATTGGTAGTATTTGCGAGGGTCATAGAAAATTATCAGAGTTGTAATCATTTTTTTTTTAAGTAAAAGGAATGGAAAAGTTTTTAGGAAACCACTTGGTCTACACGTGACAGTCTCATCCCTATTTAGGGTACAAAATTCTTGTTAAACTTGTTATAGACTTTTCCTTATATCATGAAAATCCCAGTAACTTTTATTACAGGTTTTAGAAAGATGCTGAGATAAGACTCTGAAATGTTCCTTGACAGTAAGAAATGTGATCAAACGCGTGTATTTCGTGATAAGAAAGTTGTTGGTCCTATCGTCCTCATTGCTATTAGAGTGTTGCATTTATGTATTACTGTACACTAATGCCTCACTCCCACTGTCTGTGTGTGAGTGTTGTTAGGCGTACGAAAACATTGGACACATATAAATCCAGTTTTAGTGAGTGGAAAGCCATCAAGTCAACGAATTACATAATATTTCCTTTAGAAAGACAGTTTACTACACCGATGCGTTGCTGTCTCTGTGTGTAGCAGTAGTGAGCATACGTGAGTATTAGCAGAATTACAGAGGTGGATTAACGGAAGCTAGAAGATATTGAAGTTGAATATATTACTACAACTTCAAAAATAATACTATACACAGATCAGCTTATACAAATATCGGATTTATTTGCAAATATTCCCTTAGAATGGTAATATGAGACTTTCACCTCATTTTATTCCTCACAGCGCTAGAATGCTTCTGCACGGCATCACTTTCTGGATCTGTAGGAATGTTAACCGAGAAGAAACCATGTCAGCCAATCACACACGTTGCTTGGGGATTCGCAGCGCAACCTTACGACCGAATTATATATTAAAGTGAAATATTCCTGACAATGTCTTCCTGCGCGTGTCTGGAGGTGAACTAATGTTAAGCAGAGGTACTGATATCAGCAAATCACAAACATTGTTTGATTGTTCCGAACACGTTCTGGTGAGCGGGACTGGTAATGTTAAGCTTCAGTCTCACATCATCCCAATTCCGTGATATCAATGCAAACTCGGAAATCCTGCCCATTACATTATTTGCATTAATTCTATCCTGCCTCGTCAATTTGCACTCCAATTCCTGACTGCGTTTTAGGTAAATGTACATTACCGATGGCCGCTGATTTATGTGGATGGTGCTAATTATGTAGGCCTTTGAAAATTAAAAACTATATTATGTCTATGCGTTTGAGTGTCTACGAATTCTGTGTGTCTGGTTGCCTTTGTAATGATCTATAGTACACGAAATGGCGATTTGTTTCCTTTGTTATTATGGGAGTGATGGTGGAGCCAGCAGTAACATGGACTATGATAACAACAATAACAACAGTTTCTATTGAATTCTATACGCACTTTACTTAATTTTGATTGATCACAATTTACACATGTAGTTAAAAGTAATGTTGGTTTTGTTTTGTGATTTTTATGTCAGCTTTCCTAAATAAGAGCAGGCAGAGATGGATTATGGAATGAATCAATTACAATATTACCCGAATCTGTAAAACGTGGTGCATTTTAGATAATCAGATAATGTGAAAGAGCAACAAAAAAATCAACTCTCTCTCTCTCTCTCTCTCTCTCTCTCTCTCTCTCTCTCTCTCTCTCTCTCTCTCTCTCTCTCTCTCTCTCTCTCTCTCTCTCTCTCTCTCTCTCTCTCCTTTTACCCACCTAACTCTTTGTCCACCTTGATGAAAAAGAGAAACGCGCAGGGAAAGAACGAGGGTCACAGGGACAGGAGAGGCAGGTACGAGAGGAGGAGAGGGAAGGAGGAAAGGAAGGAAGAGAGGAGTAACTAATCCACCACCAGCGTCCAGTAATTAGTTCGTCTTTGAGGTGCTCCAGTGACGTCCTTATCAAGAGACCAGAGACCGGCACAAGGGAACGGAGGTAGTTTTCATTGATTTGAGTAGACATGTACCACTGATAGAGAGATAGGTAGGTAAGTCGATAGAAGCAGTTACGAAGAGATAGGTCGGTAGTACAGTACGGAGGCTAATAAGTATACAGGTGATACTTTTATTTACGTACCTGACATTTAAGTTCGAGAATTTAAGTTATGTTGTGTAATTAGAGTATAAATTGAATGAGAGAGAGAGAGAGAGAGAGAGAGAGAGAGAGAGAGAGAGAGAGAGAGAGAGAGAGAGAGAGAGAGAGAGAGCAAATTCATAACATAATCTCCACTGAAAGACATACATAAAAAACGGCATATATTGTTAATGCTGAATGCAGTAACCACCCAGTCGTGCATACTAAATATTCATGCTAATTGCATAATTCAAGTAGAGAGAGAGAGAGAGAGAGAGAGAGAGAGAGAGAGAGAGAGAGAGAGAGAGATTCTCTCTCTCTCTCTCTCTCTCTCTCTCTCTCTCTCTCTCTCTCTCTCTCTCTCTCTCTCTCTCTCTCTCTCTCTCTCTCTCTCTCTCTCTCTCTCTCTCTCTCTCTCTCTCTCTCTCCCAAGGCGAACACAAGACGCATTAGGACCCCTGCTTCCTGGTCGCGCCTCAGCTGCATCACGCCAGCTACTCCGGCAATAAATGGGTCTCAGTACCGCGCTAATGATCCCTGTAAAGCACCGCCACCTGCCCGCTGCCCCACGTGCTGCACGCTGCTTAGGAGGGAAGTTTGGGCTCTGAGAGTACGCAGTATCAAGAAGCATTACGAGAGAACGAGAGGTTGTGATTGAAGTACGAGTATGAGAGAGAGAGAGAGAGAGAGAGAGAGAGAGAGAGAGAGAGAGAGAGAGAGAGAGAGAACTAGGATGGAATTGAGTATAAATATAGAGAGGATGACTTTTAGATTACAGGAAGTGAAATATGTTTTCTATGATAAAAGCATGTGATATTGTGTCCTACATGCGGACAAGACTGGATATGTGTATTAAAATTCAATTCAATGAATATATTACCTGCTGAAGGCTATGGCATGTGGAGCAGAGGGGAAGAGTGATCCTAAATAAGTGAAGCAAGAAAGAATTGAACCACAAAAGCATAGAATACGTACCACTGAAAATGTTTCTTTGAAAATGTTTGGAAATTAAATATACCACTGAAGAATAAAAGGGTTTGCAACTAGTATCTGCTACAGACAAAGAAATATTAGCTACACTTACCGTACATACATTCAAGAATAAATGAGTGGGGCGTTAATGTTGTGGAAGGCTTGAACAATTTATCTCGTGACAGGATGATATGAAGTTTTCTCAACACCGAAATGAAAAAAATAATAAAATGTGTGGCACAAGAAAGAATACTTGTCAATACCATACATACACATTGATAATGAAAAAAAAAAATAGTAGTGACATGAATTTATTTTTAGTTTGACAATTTAGTCTTCCATGCCATGTGGAAGGAAGGGCTGTACATTATTCCACACACATTATTAAGAAAAAAATATCACAAAAGAATGGAAATACTTATAAACTTACGAGTATTACACCCTTATCTCCACAAAAATAATAATAATAGTAATAATAATACGTAAAATAAAGTTACACTACTTTGAAATTACAACAGACATAAGTTACATATAATAAAAAAGCGAGGAAAATGACACTTACTCATAACACACACAGACACATACATGTGCAGTTCGTCCCCCACTAGTCCGCGGTGCTCATTAGCAGGCCATGAACTAAGTTGTCTCTCCTTGCCAACGCTCACAGACCGACGCTAATGGAGGAAGCGTGTCAGAGAGAGAGAGAGAGAGAGAGAGAGAGAGAGAGAGAGAGAGCGTTGATTTAATGGTTCTATATTTCTCGCAATAACCGAAAGATGAACCACACACAAGATGTCCAGATTTATTCACGATAACTTTAATTACTCAGCAGCAAATGAAGTATAGCTCGAAATGATACACTGAATCTCGTGTTATTAGCTGCAATAAATCGTGTGCGGCGGGTAAAGTAACCACTGCTCTGTGGCCGCGGCGAAAGGTTATTGGGTGTGGATGGAAGTCGTTAATTTATAAAAAGAAACGAGGAAATGATGATTTATTCTCTGGAAAATTTACGACAGATTGACTTTGCTATCCTTGGAAAGAAAGTCCTCGTAAAAGTAGTAACTATTTGTGAGAGACTGAGTAAATGTACTTTAGTTTGTTTATTTAACCGTATTTGTAAAGTAAGAGGAGGATGAGAGAGAGAGAGAGAGAGAGAGAGAGAGAGAGAGAGAGAGAGAGAGATTTGATTTGACTTGGTACATTTATTAAGACAAGTAACATTACAAAGATAATTCCCCCTATCTCAAAAGGGTGGCGGAACATAAGTATCCACTACCCTCATCATAATAAATTTATGTATGTAACATTTTACACTAAAATAAGAATGTGACAATGAAAACTATTTACATGAGGAATAATGGAAAATATTTACAGATTGTCTTACAAATATAAAGTTGCTTATCCTAGCGAGTGCATGGTTAATAAAATATTTAAATATAAGCCTATCTAATATGTATATACATAGTATTATGAGGAACTCAGAAGATTTCTTGAATTTTCTCACACTTTAGCATGTTGTTAATGTTGAGGCTATTCAAAATGTGTACTACTTGGTCTGTGACGGAGCAGAGCTGATGATGCCTGACGTGTTCCAGCGCAGTGAGTGGCCGTTGGTCTCGCCACACATTCTACATCGCTTGGCCGCCTCACATACTTCCACACCTAGTTGCCAATAATACTTATAGCCCAGCCTCAGTCTGGTGCATATATGATCTTTCCATGGCACACGAAAGCGTCCATATGTGAAGTGAGTCTCGTTTGCCACCCGTACATAGTGCCTCAGTGTCTCACTTGTTAAGCACCTTTGTTGCACTTCGTGGCGTTCGTTCTCTACATTTACGCGCTTGATTTTAGATTTTATTTGTTGGATGGTAAGACAACACTGAATGTCTATGTAACTTTTCCTTGCCCCAGTCTTGGCAAATTCGTCTGCCTTTTCATTGCCGTGAATCCCGACATGAGACGGGACCCACATAAACTTCACACGTCGGTCGGGGTCAAGCTTAGAGAATGTCGCTTTATTCTCAGCCACCAGATTACCAAGAGCTGGGTCACCGCTCACTAAAGACTGTAAAACCCCACGACTATCACTGAAGAGCCATACATCACCAGCTCCGCTCTGCAGTAAGTTTGAAGCAGACCAAATGGCACACAGTTCTTCCTGTGTGGAAGATATGTTGTCACTGAGTTTAAAGGAGTGACCCTCATCATCACACTTCCCGTTTTCCTTGTGTTTCCTCACTAACATTCCACATCCAGTCCTGCCGTCATCCATCACAGAGCCGTCACAGTACACATGTGTATCTCCCGCCACTGTGATACTGTCTATGTCTATTTCGTACTGGTATTTTAGTTCTCGTGCAGCGTGTGTTTGTGACGTGGGAGCTGCGTGATGCCTTAGGTACCTTACCCTCCCAGGGAGGGAGTGCAGGGGACCTCATGACCTCTAAATCATTCGTGGGTATGTTAAACTCACGAATGCTTTCAGCCAACTTATAGGTGTAATCTTTCCTAACACCCTGAGGGCTTCGGTCTCTACTCTCCATACATTTATGTTTGTCAGAGAGAGAGAGAGAGAGAGAGAGAGAGAGAGAGAGAGAGAGAGAGAGAGACTGGGAGAAAGTAAAAAACTAAGTTAGTTTTCCAGATTTTTTTCAAAAAGAGAATAACGAGAAATCTGAATAGAACATAAAGTACCCAAGAGAAAGATGATGAACATGACAGAATCTTTAAAAAGAAATTACACACTTTTTCGGGAAAAGAATCTTTCTGAAAGATAAAAGTATGAAACTTCAATGCGTCTAATTAATCTACAGCTTCGGCAGTAAAACAGTGGACTTAGGAAACTATTCAACCAGAGAAAGATAAGTAGTGTTTTTGTAACTCCACCAGATATAATTTCTACACTTTACCTTTCCTGCTGGAAACAAACACATGCATGCGATACGGTACAAGAAAAAATGTTGATGTGGAAAAGCCAAGATTGATGTCAGAAATAACAAGAAAAACCTTTGAAGGAAAAAAAATGGTAATTAATTTAACCCCCGCTACCGCCAAGTATAAATCTGGCTAAATGAATTCTGGCGCACGACATAACAGATGAGTGAGTGCAATGGAGTGAAGAGAGGAGTGAACAGATTACAGTGAAGTCATACACTGAAATGAGCTAAAAGATCGGAATTTGATTGGTAGTATCATTGTACTCTGAATAAACAATTTAAACGTCCTGTCCACCAAGCCGTTTGCTGAACTGAGTACATTACTGAGCTGATGTAGCACCTCAAACAGATCAAAAGAAAGCATGGCAAAAGATAAACGAAATAAACAATAAAAAAAAAGCGCGAAAACACTCATTTACTAACCACCGCGTAATGAAATACATACTGTGACACGGATGTAAATGATGTTAGGAATTAAATAAATAACAAATCATTACCAGTGAAGAGGAGAAGCACAAGTTGATTTGGCACCTCACGAGAAATTTGCCCGTGTCGTGTAGTGTATCTACCTTTTGCTGCCAATTCCCAGGTGAGATTTTACTGTGAGAAGCTCAATTGTCGCCAGATAATGCCAGGTAATACAGAAATTTCTTCCGTCACGCATCGTAAAAATAGCTCAAATATCGCGCCAAATATCGCTGCTACAGTTAGTGAAAAAAGTTCGCTCAATATACTGGGAGCGAATGTTGCGTTGTGCTGTGAAGCGTCCGGTACTGTACTGATTCTGCAACACTTCAGGGATATAGCATGTGTTGTTTTGGAAATATTGTTCGACTGTATATTTCTCTCTCTCTCTCTCTCTCTCTCTCTCTCTCTCTCTCTCTCTCTCTCTCTCTCTCTCTCAACGAACAGTGTCGTTAACCAGGTAAATTTTTCTGAATTACATAATTATATAATCGTAAAGGTAAAAATACACATATCAAGGCCAAAATAGTTGCTGTCATTCTCCATGCAACTTCAATTTCATTGTTGTAAATTCCTTGTTGTACTACTACTACTGTTATTGCTGTTACTACTACTACTACTACTACTACTACTACTACTACTACTACTACTACTACTACTACTACTACTACTACTACTACTACTACTACTACTACTACTGCTGCTGCTGCTGCTGCTACTGCTGCTGCTGTTGTGGTCAGTGTTATGTTACAACGGAAAGGTCACGAAGTAGCAGTGTCGTTTGTTCAGGAACTCTCTTACATTCTCTACTCAGGGGAGTTAACATAAACACAGCTTGGGTTTTCCTTATATTAACAGTACAATTATTTATACTACACTAGGATAGTCTTGTACAAACACACACAGGTCCAAATCTCTCTCTGGCAGTCGCCAAGGAGTGTCGCGGCCAGCTCGTGTGATCGCCAGACTTCAATTAACTTAGCTCGTGTTGTCCATCTTTCGTCAGCAAAAACTCACTGACATCTGTGACCAACTCACATATTTAAGTATAGTTACAAATGCATTGGTTACAATAGTTAAAGTATTACGTAATTATAAATTAAATGAGCTTGTGAAAACGAATAATTCAGACTTAGCATTATAACTGCTTGCAAATGAAAAAGAATGTGTGTAAAAACAAGGAAAAAATAATTATATACATTTCATATTCTAACTGCTACAGCTGCTACTACTATTACTACTACTACTACTACTACTACTACTACTACTACTACTACTACTACTACTACTACTACTACTACTACTACTACTACTACTACTACCACCACTACTACTACACCACTACTACCACTACTACCACCACTACCTACCATTACCACTACCACTACCACCACCACCACCACCACCACCACCACTACCACCACCACCACCATTATTACCATTACCACTGCCACTGCCACCACTGTTGCCACCACCACCACCACCACTGCCACCACCACTACTACTGCTACTGCACCACTGCCACTGCTACTACTACTACTACTACTACTACTACTACTACTACTACTACTACTACTACTACTACTACTACTACTGCTGTTGCTGCTACTATTGCTACAAGACCAATATTTAGCATTGCCTTTACTTTGATAAGCTAAAAAATTGATATTGTTTCTACAAATATTTCGTACTTCTAAAATTATTCTTATATCAACGTTGATATATTAGCAACAACATTGAAGAATAGTATTACAACACTTATACTTAACAGGGTACACGAATGAGAAAATAAGGTCACCTACGTAGTGACGAGGAAGTAAATTACATTAGTTGTGTGTATTGGAAAACTTACATTATGGTTTTACTACGAAGTTAAACACTTCTCATAATTATACGAGGTAATAAAAAAGTTGCATTACTAAATTAATGTGTGATATGAAATTTTTATTTGCAGTATAATTAAAATGGAAAAAGAAAATTATTTTATTGTAAGAATAATTGCAACTCTTTTATTAATTTTTAGTGTTACGTGTGTAAGAAGTGCTATCACTAAAGAATGGTCACGTATTATTAAAACTTACACTATGTTTGTTGTACATAGTTTGTTATACAATTGAATGATTAAGGATGCAGTAAACAAAATGAAGAATAGAAGTAATTATTATGCTTCTTGACTTTTTTCTTGGAAAGTAAGTAGAAACTGGCCAACCAATTGTTTACTTTTATAGACAGTACAAGCAAATCATGGAAAGAAATGTGTTTGCCATTGATATTATTCTAAATGATTAAATAATTGCAATATAATTACAACTGTTGTAAATAAGGTGTAATACCGTTACGCATTATGAGCATTGCATTTGCTATCGAAATTATGTTTTCTAATATTTCATATTTGCACTTATTTTACACCTGTCCATTCCTTTCCAGGTAAGTGTACCTCCGCCGCCCTCTTGCCGCTTCCTGGTAACGGATTCTTCCCTGGCCTTACCTGTCAGTGTGTGTGTGTGTGTGTGTGTGTGTGTGTGTGTGTGTGTGTGTGTGTGTGTGTGTGTGTGTGTGTGTGTGTGTGTGTGTTTGAGTGTGTGCACGAAATTACACGATACAGGTTTTAGATTACGCTATTAGGGTCTCGTGTACAATAATCTATTAGTAAAAGAAAATATTACTTTACATAGAAATGGTGAGATGACGAAATGTGCTTTATTCATATAACTTTGTCGTATATATATATATATATATATATATATATATATATATATATATATATATATATATATATATATATATATATATATATATATATACTGCGCACGTAAGCGTGGGCGTGCCTCAACATACAGTTTCTACGAAAAGCACGTCTTCCTCCCCTTTGAAATATATTTAAATAATGATATAAAAAAGATCCTTTTTGCATAAATCCGATTTTATATATAAAAAGACCCTCCTCTCATATACACCAGTTGTAGTGGTGAAGTAAATTCATCGCTATTAAGACCACCCGTACTGCTTTGCTTTGTCTGTCTTATTCCGGCATGGTTGTCCTACAGGTGTCAGTTTTCCCTTTAATTCTGTATGGCTCGCGCGCCTTTCCCTTGCCCAGGTGCGTTCCCTCGAATTATTACCGGTAGTGGGGTGACAGCAGGTGAGGAGACACCCTCATGAGGGGAGCGAGGAAGAGGGGGAAATGAGAGAGGAGAATGGGGTTCAGGGAGTGGATCGACTGTACTGTGCTTCCGTGGTGGCGCGCGCATGTAAGTTTGTGTGAGTTGGTGTGAGCGTTTGGGGGGAGGTTGTCTGTCTGTCTGAGTGTACATGATGGGAAAGAGAGGGAAGCTGGCCTGCATTATTTAAGAGTAAGGGAGCGAAAAGAGAAGAGGGTGTGGGAGAGGAAAAAATAACAACAATATGGGGAGAATGAGAGGGGAAAACATGAGAATAGTTAAGGAGAAATGGGAAAGATATGAAAATGCAGGAAGAGAGCGAAAGAAAGGTTGAGAGAGAAAGGGAAATTAAAAAAAGAAACGTTAATATATAACAGCAAGATGGAAAAACACACAAAAAAAATAGGTAAATTCAGTATCTGCAAAAATAATTGAAAACCGATTACCAATCATAACACGACATACAAACACACACACACACACACACACACACACACACACACACACACACACACACACACACACACACACACACACACACACACACACACACACACGGTCATTTCACTATACATAAAAGCCCAAATGAAAACAGGAACAAGGCCAGAGAGAGAGAGAGAGAGAGAGAGAGAGAGAGAGAGAGAACTTGACTGAATACTGTGGTGAAAAAAGGCAAGGACAACGCGAACGTGCAGAGAAGCTTGATTCTTCTTGTTTTGAGGGTAGTGGGGCACCTGGCTGAGTAATTAAAGGAGCGATCCAATGCCAATCTTTGTGTATCATTGAGTGAGCTGACTGGAGACAAAGACTGATGAAGGAAGTGCCCTCATGATTTACAAATCGCATTGCTTGATTGCTTTTTGGACTCTCTCTCTCTCTCTCTCTCTCTCTCTCTCTCTCTCTCTCTCTCTCTCTCTCTCTCTTCAGGATGAGGCGGGCGAGATACACTTACGTTGATTGGTTGACTCATTACATGATTACTTGATTTGCTGGCGGACTGTTTCTCTCAATGACTCCCTGGTACGGGTGGCGTGAGCTGGTCACCTGCTTGGCTTATCTTTAGTGATGGAATATGCTGTACTGAAGGTGTCGGTCAGTAATGGATATATAAGTGAATGGAAACTAAGAAAACCTCCGAAGATAATTCATGTTGGGATACGCCATAGTAAAGAAATTGATACTTAGGGATTATCTACGCCAGTGGAAACAAGGAAAATCACTTAAGATAGCTGAATATTGAGTTAATTGTAAGGATAGAAAGAGTCGTCAAGGTATGTGTGTATGTGGGGAGTGGATGATAATGAGTGAGGAATTGGTGAAGGAAAATAAGAGAAAGAGAATGAATGATAAAAATAAGTTACTAACACTGCAACACACACACACACACACACACACACACACACACACACACACACACACACACACACACACTGGTAAGAAATAATCATCCTTACCATAACCCTTCCCTTAATTCTCTTAGTAATACCCCACCTAATACTTTCTGCATTTCTCTTACTTAGCCACTTTCTCACCGCGCCAAAGTTATTACTAATCATCTCACACCTTCACTCATTAACTCTCTTATTACTTGCTCTCTCTCTCTCTCTCTCTCACTCACTGACTCACTCACTCACTCAGTCACTCACTCACTCACCTTCGTCCTCTCACTGTCTCTCTTTTTAGCTACCACACTCACACTTTGATTAACTCTTAACCAATTACTCACTTCTCTCATGCTTACCAGTCTCTCTCTCTCTCTCTCTCTCTCTCTCTCTCTCTCTCTCTCTCTCTCTCTCTCTCTCTCTCTCTCTCTCTCTCTCTCTCTCTCTAGGGGGTTGGCTAGGCGAGGAGGGTTAATAGGTGTCGCCTCTGACTGATATACTCCATAATTAGCGTGCTAATCACCACTCGGCGCCGCGCTCTGTACACAGGTCGATTTGGCTTTACGACTAATTACCTCCTGCATCACACCTGTCCCCAAAGACCTCACACCTGTAATTACCAGAGGGAGAAAGGTACAGGTTTTAGTGTGTGTGTGTGTGTGTGTGTGTGTGTGTGTGTGTGTGTGTGAGAGAGAGAGAGAGAGAGAGAGAGAGAGAGAGAGAGAGAGAGAGAGAGAGAGAGAGAGAGATTATGGCAGGGGGGATAAGGTAATTTATAAAGTTTGCCATACTGTGATGTGTGTGTGTGTGTGTGTGTGTGTGTGTGTGTGTGTGTGTGTGTGTGTGTGTGTGTGTGTGTGTGTGTGTCTCTCTCTCTCTCTCTCTCTCTCTCTCTCTCTCTCTCTCTCTCTCTCTCTCTCTCTCTCTCTCTCTCTCTCTCTCTCTCTCTCTCTAAGTTTTATAAGCCAATACTAGCAGAGCAAGACTTAATGGTAATCCTCTTTGTTACTGTTATTAAAATCTGCTTCGTATGCTGTTTCCACTTATTTTTGGTAATGTTCGGCTCTTTCTGTTTTTTATACTTGTGTGTGCGCTCGCCTGGGTGTCTCTAAGGAACAGAGAGGCAAGAAGGAAATCAGCAAGATACTAGTATGTAGATATTAAGAGTGGCAGGCAGATAGAAAAGTAGGCAGGGTGGCAGGCATATATGTAGGTAAGCTTTTCGAGAAGGTAAGCTAGATAGACAAGTAGGAACGTTCTCACATTTGCACACACACACACACACACACACACACACACACACACACACCCACAAGGGATGGATGAGACGAGGAGGAGGTGGAGGAGGAGGAGGAGGAGGAGAGAAGAGCAGGTCCACCAAAGGCCATTCTTTACCAGACAACAATAACAAAATAAACTTCCAGGGTTGCCTATTGACCAAACACATAAAATTCACAACCATAAATAGGAAGCGCCTCAATGCACAGTGGCGATAAGGATCAGATTTATAATAATTACTCTATTGGAAAGGCAGTATGTGAGTGGAGGAGGTGGAGGAGGAGGACGAGGAGAAAAAGAAGGAACAAGAGGAGGTGGTGGTGGGAAGAAAGACGAGGTGGAGGCGGTGGAGGAAAAGGAAACGAATGAGGAAGAGGAAAAGAAAGAGGAGTAAAAAAATCATAAAGAACGAAAGTGAAGAAAAATAAAAGAACTTACTGAAGTTTTACAGAAGTGACTGGGTGTGAAGATTCAGGGAAAATGAAAAAGGCAATAGTTTTAAGAAAGACAAATTTACTAACACCTCATCTATTGAGTAAGGAAGAGAGAGAGAGAGAGAGAGAGAGAGAGAGAGAGAGAGAGAGAGAGAACGCTTAATTTTCAGGCGAGATGAGTACAAGGTCAAGGAAGAAAATAATTTACTCGATTAATCATATTTTTCTCTCTGTCTGTCTTCATTTTTCTCCCAAACAACTGAAGAAAAGGTGCAAGTTTGTTTGGTTCGTGCAGAGGAAGGAGTGCAAGTGTTTCCCTGCTCTTTTATTCCTGAGAAGCCGTGAATAAGTATTGTAAGGTGCCAGTTGTGTCTGTCTAGTAAGAGGAAAAGAATAATGTCTACCAGATATTGTTGTCCTTTTTATATTGGTAATGGAAGACACGAGGAGCGAGGGGCATTGTAATTATTATGATGGTGCATTGACGGTGAAATGAGCGGCTGCAAGATAACAGTGCTGGTGCTTTTAAACTGTATTGTATTATCTTTCGCACATCTACGTGCGTATCCCACCCATTAACGCACACCCACACACATTATTATAGTCATAATTATCAGTTACTTTAATAATACTATTGTTATTGCTGTTCTTACTGTATTGTTGTTGTTGTTGTTGTTTTTCTTATTATTCTTATTATTATTGTTGTTATTATTATTATTATTTTTATTATTATTATTATTGTTATTATTATTATTATTATTATTATTATTATTATTATTATTATTATTATTATTATTATTATTATTATTATATTATTATTATTATTATTATTATTATTATTATTATTATTATTATTATTATTATTTATTATTATTATTATTATTATTATTATTATTATTATTATTATTATTATTATTATTATTATTATTATTATTATTATTATTATTATTATTATTATTATTATTATTATTATTATTATTATTATTATTATTATTGTTAATGTAATTATCATTATATTATTATTATTATTATTATTATTATCATTATTGTTATTATTATTATTATCAATATTATTATTATTATTATTATTATTATTATTATTATTATTATTATTATTATTATTATTATTATTATTTTTATTATAAACACTGTTATTATTATTCTTATACAAATGGTAACTATGATCGTAATAATGCTGCTGCATCTCTTGCATATGCTGCTGTTACCGCTAGTGCTGCTTTTGGAGCTGTATACACGCATATACTGTAAGCCACGTGCCGTCCATTAAGCACCGCGGTAAACCGTGAAGGCGATGAGCTCCAAACTCAGCGTGTTTCCTAAAGCCAGGAAAGGATTTAACTAAAATTTCAGCAGCGTGATACGGCTACTGGCTGCCTCGCGTGGCTTGGTGTTTTCAGACACTCTTTGTTCCACTAAATTAAAAACTTCTGACAGTCTCATAAATAAATAATAATAAAAGAATAATCACAAAAAAATTGAACACACACACACACACACACACACACACACACACACACACACACACACACACACACACACACACACACACACACACACACACACACACACACACACACACATTAATTCTCATATGCTGTTTGGAGTTTTTGTGAAAGCAAAATTAAAAACATCAAAATAAGTGCAGTGAGACGTGTGAATGTGAGCGAAAACGCTTTTTTATGCAGGGATATAATTGTATTGTTAGGTGAATTGTTCTTATAAATATCTTTTATACTTTGAATTGTTTATTTTGTTCTTGTGATGTCACTTTATATATACCGGAAAGAAATATGTGTTTAATAGTGAAAAACAAATAGTATGGTTGTTACGTCTTTCATTAATAGTACTATATCTTGTATTACCACTATTATTACTACTGCTGCTATTACTTCTTCTACTACTGCTACTGCTACTACTACTACTACTACTACTACTACTACTACTACTACTACTACTACTACCACCACCACCACCACTACTACTACTACTACTACTACTACTACTACTACTACTACTACTACTACTACTACTACTACTACTACTACTACTACTATTATACCACCACCACCACCACCACCACCACCACCACCACCACCACCACCACTACTACTACTACTACTACTACTACTACTACTACTACTACTACTACTACTACTACTACTACTACTACTACTACTACTACTACTACTACTACTTCTACTAGAACCCTATTACTACTACTACTACTACTACTACTACCGTTACGTTCACTACTGCTTTTACTATTCTTGCTGCTTGTTTTATTTTCCTGTTATTCTATTGCCATTGGTGTTATAATATAAGTGCCAGTAATACATTAATGAAAATTGTACTCTTGCTTTCTTTCTTTATTTGTGTTATTCGCACTGTCGTAAGAGTCACGCCCCTGTTAAATCTAGTACACGAAGTGAAAAAAGATAATATTTTCAGCAACACATAGCCATTCAGAGGTGAATTCGGATGTGGAGATTGGGAGAAACATAACCAAATATGAACCTGCGTCCGAACCGATACGTGAACCGGATATTTCAGTCGCCGCTGCTCCGATAAGAGGGAACCAACAACATTCTTCCGCTCTTTCTCCTGTCTATCTTCTCCCCGTTTCTCTCTTCGCTTCCTCGTTCTCCTGTCCCTTGCTCTGCTTCTCCCTTCCCTTCTTGAGCCGAAGTGTGGCGGGGCCGAATTCCCCGGGTGTTGCTGCGGCCTAACTTGCAAGATTAAAGAGGCAAAGTATCGGCTTATTCCACCAACTATCGGGAAACTCTCGCACCGATAACACGTGCATAATTAATTTGCTCTAATGGTATGTATCTATAACTACTTAAGTGGCTAATTTATTGTCTAATAATACAAAGAAATTAATTGTCTTCACGCCCAATAGCAAGGGTGAGGCCGGGGAGCGAAGGGAACGAAGGGAACGAAGGGACGGAGGAAATATATGCAGTGAAACTTTGAGGAAGTCGGCTCAGGAAGGCTTGTATAACGCGCTTGTCCGCCTTTTGACCTTCTATGCTCACTAATGTGGGTACTGTGCGCATAATGACGTTGTAAATCCTAATATCTTCATGTAATGTTCCTAATTCTCTATTCATAAACTCTTTGAACTCGTATTAGGATAATTTTCAAGTACCGCAGATATCTTGTTGGTTTCACATGATTTTTTTTCTTATTAATGATGCGGAGTCCTTGCTAAATTATCACTAGGATTGATGAAGTAATCTAGAAGATCCCGGCAAATACCAGTTAATCAGGTTCTTCTTTATTCCTTTCAGTGGTGCAGAATCTATGATCAGTTATCATTAGAGGCCTAAAGACACTCCTTTATAGAGTCTGTTAGTTGTAATCAAGGTGTGGTACCGAAATGTTTCTGAATGCTCTTCTTGGTATATGGTAAGAGGTGAGTATGCAGAAAACTTATCCACGTATAAAAGAGCAAAGTATTCACTATAGGTATATCATCACGGTGTACAGTGTGCATCATACGTAGACCGTGTATCATTGTGCCCTCACCAGTACGGCAGGAATTATGGTTTATTGTGTCATGCAGGGTGTATGTATGCGCGCTTAAGCTAGATGTAGGATAAAACTGAGGCTTTCAGCTTTAAGATCTATTCACGTTATGTTAGTCTGTGGGTAAACGAAACTTGAAGTGCAGACGTTCATCTCATCAAAAGAATCTCAACTCACTCTCAAAATGACGAAGACGAGGCAAGGGAAGCATAACATATAAACCACCATTAACATGAAGCAGTATACTCACATGTTTGCCCTTAACTCAAGCTGGAAGATGCTCAAGTATGCTTAAAAACATAATGAATAAAAGAAAAAAACTCAGTGAGGTAGAAGCCTTTGCGGAAATTAAGTAAAAAGGGTGTAGTGTATTCAGCGTGGGCTCATCAAACGGTGACTGAAGGAGAGATCAAAACATTTCCCTGGCGTGTGCATTAGCTGCCCGAACTCGTGCTACATGCTTCCCGCGCTACTTGTGTTGTGCGAGGGAGAAATTTATGCTGTTCATTTTGAGTCGTTGCCTCCTGTGGATATGAAGGCGCGGCCGCGGAGGTGGTGGTGGTGATGATGTGGAGTGAAATACGATGTGGGAAATGAGTGAGTGATGAGAATAATGGTGATGATGATAGTAGTGGTGGTGGTTTTGGTAGGATAGATGATGAAAATAAGGATGAAAATAAGAATGATAATAATGATAAGAACAAGAACAAGAACAAATACTAATAACAAAAAAATAGTAAAGAGAGTAAATAGAACTATCCCTCCCAAACAAAAGTATATAAAAACAAACAATAGCAACAACAAAAACAATAACAACAACAACAACGCACAATTACCGACACAGCCACACACATTCTCACACGCACACACACACACACACACACACACACACACACACACACACACACACACACACATATTAATGAAGACTAATACATTAACAACCTCAGTGTTCAAGTGGCAGAAAGCGAGTCAATACCTAGTGAGTTTCTGAACCAGGAAGAGGGAGCGGGTGATTGAAAGAAAAGCGAGAGGTAAAGTGGATGAAAGTAAAGCAAGAAAATGAAGGAAAAGGAAGCAGTTTGTTTAATATCATAAATTGTACAAAGCGTGAGACTTGTTAACAGTAATTGAAATATCTCTTATACACGTGTGTCGAGATGTGCTGTTGTTGTTGTTTCTGTTGTTGTTGTTGTATTTGTATTGGATGTGCTTGTATTAACAGTTTTGCTGGTATTGATATAGTTATTTTGTCGGTGGTGGTGGTGATGGTGGTGGTGGTTGTGGTGGTGATGGTGGTGGTGGTGTTACATCCCGGGAGGCTCTTAGAATATAATGTGTATATAAAAACGTG
>NC_059302.1:7983424-7990924 GCF_017591435.1 Portunus trituberculatus | reverse complement strand
TCTCTCTCTCTCTCTCTCTCTCTCTCTCTCTCTCTCTCTCTCTCTCTCTCTCCTCCTTACTTCTACTATATCCACCATTATTTTGCATCAATAAAAGAAAAGATGAAGAAAAAAAGCACGAAAGAAAACTAAAAACACCATCACCACAATCATCACCACCACTACCACCACCACTGCCACCACCACCACCACTGCCGCCACCACCACCACCACTACCACTACCAAAATCACACACAAAAAAAATCTAAAAACAAGACATCAAGGTACAGAGGAGGCGTGGTCAGTTCAGGTCAGGTCAGATCAGGCTTGTCAAAATGTAGCAGCGGAGAGGGAGAGAAAGGGAAGAGATAGAAAAAATTAAGAAAAAAAGAACAGGAAAACAAGAGATGGGGAGGAGGAAGGAGGGAGGTAGAGAGAAGTTTAGGGAGAGTGGGAGAGAGGGACACAGGAGAAGGTCTTAGGTTGTTGGGGATATGGTTGGAGGGGGTGGTGGTGGCGAAACCTCCACAATAAGGGCAGTGGTGCGAGCACGCGGTATCTGGCTCGTGTCTCATGAGCCGGATGACCGTATTTTTGCCTCTAAGTGACAAGCTAACCTCTTACGTTCTGATGCCTTCCTCGCAGTCCCGTCCCCGCCGACGAGCAGAGAGCAAGAGAGAGAGAGAGAGAGAGAGAGAGAGAGAGAGAGAGAGAGAGAGAGAAGGCTTTATGACGCACGATGGCAAGACGATGGCGAGGTAGTAGGTATATTTTTTCGTGACAGAAAGAGAGAGAGAGAGAGAGAGAGAGAGAGAGAGAGAGAGAGAGAGAGAGAGAGAGAGAGAGAGAGAGAGAGAGAGAGAGAGAGAGAGAGAGAGAGAGAGAGAGAGAGAGAGAGAGAGAGAGAGAGAGAGAGAGAGAGAGAGACGTGGGGGGATTTCGGAACAGACATATACGACAGAAGAGAATTATGAAAGATATATAAGAAAAAAGATGATCGGTGTCGCGTTGGGGAGGGATAGAAAACAAAAAGACAAAGGCTGCAGCAGATGAAGAATCCGACAGGAGATGAGAAATACACGAGTGCAGGGTGATGGCGCCAATGGAAATGGATGGAGGAAAAACCACGCAAAGAAATCAAAGGGCACGAGATAAAAAAAAAAAAAAAAAAGCAGTAAGACTGTGTACGTATGGCTTTGAAGAAGTATTGTAGCAGATAGTCAGAATACGAAATTAAATGGATATCCAACTATAAAAGTGTAAAAAGGGTAGCTACGACTAATATAGAAAGTGATACACATTTTTTCTTCTGTCTATAATTCGATCTCAGGAAGGTCAAAGAGAGAACGACGACGGTAATAAAGAGAATAAAAAGTGAGTGTTACGAGTGAACGAGTGATCTCTTGTCACGTTGTGCCGCTGCAATATTACTCCAACAAGTCTTGGAAGGTCAAGGAACGTTACCTACCTGAAGATCATTATTGAATTTTACATTGGGAATTTCATAAGGGTGGAGTACTAAGGGCATCTCCTTTGGCAGCCTGATGTGGTTCGCGGCGGCGTCTGTAACCTGCATCGCTGTCTAGAGGGTTACAGTTCTCAATTCCTCTGACCCATATTGACTTACGTATAAAGAAAAGTATAATGATAAGTTGTGTATCTTCTTGTAACTTGTTCATCAATGAGTGCCTCTGGTCAGCTTGAACACAATTTGGGAAAGAAAAAAGCTTCATTAAAGGTGCCATTCTCTTAAGGAGACAGTCCCTTATTAAGGCCAAAATTACATTGTGGAGTGTCTTGAAACGTATCTATTGAAATTTTTTTATTGGTATATGGCTGGTTTGTTTCAGACAGCGTGTCATCTAAGCAATACTAAAATACACTGGTAATAATGAGAAAACACACACACACACACACACACACACACACACACACACACACACACACACACACACACACACACACACACTCACACTATGATTAAATTTCTCCTCCACCTTTTATTGGAGGAGAGTTGCAATTTTCTGTTTGGATGTTGCAGGCGCGACGTGCAATAAAGTGGTGCGTGATTGGCTGGTCCTCCACGACGCCCGGCCAATGAAGGGAGGCGGACCAAGGTGTAATTACCTGCTATTACCTGAAGAGGCCTTATGAAGTGTTGGGTCTGCTTCCGTTCATCACTTTGTTTCATTTACAGTAGAAGATTACTCTGTCATAATACATGGGGCTGAATCTCTCTCTCTCTCTCTCTCTCTCTCTCTCTCTCTCTCTCTCCCTACAATAACTTCTTTTTTGTGAGGAAAGTATTTTTTTGGTGTGTGTGTGTGTGTGTGTGTGTGTGTGTGTGTGTGTGTGTGTGTGTGTGTGTGTGTGTGTGTGTCTTTGAGAGAGAGAGAGAGAGAGAGAGAGAGAGAGAGAGAGAGAGAGAGAGAGAGAGAGAGAGAGAGAGAG
This sequence comes from Portunus trituberculatus, assembly GCF_017591435.1. Lineage (NCBI taxonomy): Eukaryota > Metazoa > Arthropoda > Malacostraca > Decapoda > Portunidae > Portunus > Portunus trituberculatus. Next base: position 7,988,494 of record NC_059302.1, on the reverse strand, counting down.
AGAGAGAGAGCTTAATAATAGGACTCATTATTGCTGAATACTTATAAGATTAATCAATATTATTCTACAAACAAAATAATAATAGTAATAATAATGATAATAATGATGATGATGATAATAATAATAATAATAATAATAATATTATTATTATTATTATTATTATTATTATTATTATTATTAATAATAATGATAATCACCATTATCATCATTATCATCATCAGCAGCAGCAGCACCATCATCATCCTTGTCATCATCATCCTCATTGTCATCATCATCATCATCATCATCATCATCATCATCATCATTTTCATAGCCATCATAAAAAAAAAAAACATTAACAAGAACACCACCACCACCACCATCACCACCACCAACAACAACAACAACAAAAACAACAACAACAACAACAACAACAACAACAACAACAACAACAACAACAACAACAACAACAGTAACAACAACAACAAAGACATAACATACTAAAATAGCACCAACATCCATAATCCCACCACAACCACTACCACCACCACCACCACTACCACCACCACTACAAAAGAATAGAGAAATACACGGATAGGCAAACGATCAACACACACTCACATCTGCCACAATGACAACAAAACACAGACGAATGATCCAGCACGTTAGTATGTCCTTTATGTACTGCCCGTGCTCCGTATTATGTAAAACCTTCTAAGTATAGAATCAGTTTGGCTGGCTTGAGGTGACGTCACGTCTTCCCCTCAGTTCTCGCTCGGCCGCCGCCTCCGGTGAGACGTACGCCTCAGCCTCTCGTTTGCTCGGCTAAACCTGTTGTGTCCTGTGATACTATTAAATACACGTTCATAATGGACTCAGGTGTATCCATGCTACCCCTGCTTAAGGACAACTACCACAGCTCTTTCCACACGGTAATCTGATTGTGTGTTTCACTGTTTGATCTGCTGCAGTCTCTGACGAGACAGCCAGACGTTACCCTACGGAACGAGCTCAGAGCTCATTATTTCCGATCTTCGGATAGGCCTGAGACCAGGCACACACCACACACCGGGACAACAAGGTCACAACTCCTCGATTTACATCCCGTACCTACTCACTGCAAAGTGAACAGGAGCTACACGTGAAAGGAGACACACCCAAATATCTCCACCCGGCCGTGGAATCGAACCCCGGTCCTCTGGCTTGTGAAGCCAGCGCTCTAACCACTGAGCTACCGGGCGTGTGTGTGTGTGTGTTGGTGTACATGTGTGTTGATGAGTGGGTGGGTGTTTCCTGGTGACATTGTTCTCTCTCTCTCTCTCTCTCTCTCTCTCTCTCTCTCTCTCTCTGTTGCTATTTTTCTTCTTTACCTTTGATATTTTTTCTAACTTATCCTATCTGCCTTTTTAAAATTCCTTGTTTTTCACTCTCTCTCTCTCTCTCTCTCTCTCTCTCTCTCTCTCTCTCTCTCTCTCTCTCTCTCTCTCTGACCACAATATTAGTGGGTCGAGGCAGCACCATCTCCCTCGCGGGCAAATTCATCCCTCTGCTGCCCTCTGTTTCCCTCCCTGGCTTAAAAAACACACAAAACCACTCTCATTCAGGCTATAGAGGGCCTCACCTTACCCCCTTCTTGTCCCCACCTCACCCGTGCCTTCCCTCCTGCATTCTCCATTCCCTTTCCTCCTTCTCTCTCTTTTGTCTTTACCTACTTCCTCCTCCTCCTCTACCTTCTCTTCCTGACCCTTTCCCTCTTCGTTTTCTCCTCTGATCCGTTTCCTTTTCCTCCTTCCTGACTTGTTTCCTACTCTTCTCCCTCATTTCTCCTCTTTCTCCATTTCTATATTTTCTCTATCCACTTTTCTTCCTTTCTCTTCGGTCATCCAGCATTACCACCTCTTTCTTCTTTACAATATTTTCTCCCCTCCTACCTTGTTTTTCTTTTCTGTGTCTTCTTCTCCATATCCTCCTCCTCCTCCTCCTCCTTCTCCTCATTCTCCCCTATCACCTTGGGTATTATGAAGTTGAATAGGAAAGAATTTGCTACTCTTCTCTCCCATCACAGCTTCAGTTTCCGTTAAAAGATGCGCTGCAACTCGTATTTTTCCAGGTTACAAGGAATATTTTACTCGTCTGGTCCGTGCCTTGAAGTGTTGTACGTTAGTTTGTCCTTCGCTGATGTATCTGTCTCCAGGTTCCCATCAGCTGCGCAATGTTTCTCCATCATGTCCCTGTTAATTTGAAGAACGTGGGTTTTGGGGTTAGTGTAGGCTTGCTCGTCTCTTTTGTACTTATGATTGTTTTTCTTTTCTTTTAAGTGTTTCTGAGTTTGCTGAAGGATGTTGGGAGGAAAGAATGATCGATATGCTGCGTCCTTAAAGCTGATTTTTGAAGATTTGAAGATTTATGCATTTATCTTTGTTAAATCTTCATATTTGTATCCATAAGATATGTTTGTATACTTATCTCTATTATGATTTTGTGTATTTGTTTCCAGGAGGCATTTATTGCAATAATGTCCATACAGTTAGTTATCTCTATAAGATGTTTGCGTATATATATTCATAGTGTATGTTTGAATCTTCACAAATTTATCTTCAAGACATTTATAAACCCACACATTCATATCTATAAGTCTCTCCATAATGAATGCATAAGTTTCCATACATTTATCTCTCTAAGGTCTCTGCGTACACGACTGATCTTCACCGCAGATTTTCTTCCCTTGAATGTTATTTCCTCATAATCATCGCGTTATTGAAAGTACTGTAGTAATATTTCTTCGGGATAAGTTTCTCTCTCTCTCTCTCTCTCTCTCTCTCTCTCTCTCTCTCTCTTTCGTTTCTTAATGCACGATAATATCCCTCAGCTTTCCTCAAATATTTTTCCCAACTTCTCAGAAGCAAACTGATGTTGCCTAAGGCGCATTTTCTGACGAAATATTCTCGCAATAAACTTAGTGCCGCATTTCTCACCAGATATAAATTCTCTTTTCCACACCTCTCCCGGTTCCTTCCCTTCCTTTCGTCTCTTCCCTCCGTTCCTCTCTCCCCTCCCTTCCTTCTCTCCTTCTAACTGGTGGGTGAGTAAAACAAATGGTCATATTTATCTCGCTGGCAACTCCATTTCATTGTTGCTATCTACACGAACTTTCATTTATTCAGCGGCAAATCCCCGGGAGTGGTGAGGCTATGCGTGTCGTGGGTTTAATCTGGCGGAACAAGAGGGTGGCGACTGTGGCAAAGAGCTTCGTGTTTTCAAATGTTTTTAGCTTCCTATCTCAGGTACTTTTACCAACTTGAAGTGGAGATTATTAAAGTTTTTAGTGTTTTCGCTGCTCAGGTAATGGTTTAATAAGGCTGATGAGAGCAAAACATCATGGACACTAAGTTAAACAGATAAGTGGTCTTTAGAAATAGTCGCAAATGAACAAAGTTTTTAAGATTATCACGTTGGGTGAGACATAGGCCAGTACTTAAAAAACATTCTGCCCTCACTAACGCTATATATTTATTATACTTTCAAGAACAACAATATTTATTATTTTTTCATGGCTTTTTTTTTTATTGATGATGCCAAATTCTTGCTAACCCCATTCAATGCTGGTACACATTTTTACCTTGAGATTTGTGTACGATTAGACCATTTTATAAACATTAGGAAGTGTTTACAGAGGTCAGAAGTCTTCACTATTTTAATCCTTTACATAAATTTCTGAAGCTGTATGAAATCACCAAATATTAAACAGAATGAATATGGAAACGCATCATGGTACTCAGTAAATTCATTAGAAAGATCTTTAAGCCGTATAGTACAAATTTATCATTGGAGTTCTATCGACAAAACACAAAGTACTGATGACGCTGAATTTTTGTTAAACCATTGCTAGATTCACGAAAACTCCCTTGAAAATCCTTAGAAAATGCAGAAATCCCTGTTAAACTACTAAAGATTCACAGGAAAACCTTGAAGAACTATCAATAGCTTTCACTATCAAAGAAACACAAATAATATCAGTGAATCAGAACCGTACTTAAATTATCCCTAGACTCATAAAATCATCCTTGAAAAGTCACAAATAATGCAGAATTCCATGATAAACTGTTTCTAGAAGGTAAATTAATGATAAAGGAACCAACACTCAAGTATATGGGTTTTTTTTTTCATTTTTTTTTTTTTTTTTTGCCCTTGGCTGGCCCTCATCCCTACATAAAAAAAACTCTTAATAACCTTTACTAGAGCCTGTTTTAACCTAACCTAACTTAACCTAACCTAAGTGTAGGAGATGACACAACGAAGTATCTAAAAATACGGTACAGACAGCACAGCACAGTGAAATATAAATCAAAGAAAAAGGAACACTCACAGTAACCTTCACTAGAGCCTGTTCTAACCTAACCTAACCTAATCTAAGTGTAGAGGATGAAAAGAAGCAGTATCTAGGAACGAGGTACAGACACCACAACGGATACCACAACACAATGATATATAAGTTAAAGAATATAAAAGACACTCACAGTAACTTTAGCTACAGCCTGTTCTAACCTAACTAACCTAACCTAAGTGAAGGAGATGAGACGGCGAAGTATCTGTGAATGAGGTACAGACACCACAATTGATACCACAACACAGTGATATATAAGTGGAAGAAAAAAAGAAAAAAAGAACACAGTAACGTTAGCTAGAGCCTATTCTAACCTTACCTAACCTAAGTGAAGAGGATGAAAAGGAAGTATTTAGGAATGAGGTGCAGACATCACAAAGAATTCCAAAACACAGTGATCCATGCCATTGTTATTCGGAGTCTTTACTATGAAGTGTACCTGATTATTGCGTTTCCATTTTGTTTAGAACGAGAAAAAACAAATACTCTTTTTCTTGTACTTCATTCCCGTCGTGTTTCTTGTACAGTGTTCAATTTTATATTTCTTGATTTTTTCATCATGACAGCGTCCGATTTCTTAATGTTACAAGGTGGGAGAAAAGAATCAAGGATACAGTTTGGGAGGAAGGTTGTGTATTTACTTGTCTGAGCTTGTCTAACCATCTGTCTTTGTCTGGTTACTCCTCTCTCTCTCTCTCTCTCTCTCT
>NC_059302.1:7968424-7978424 GCF_017591435.1 Portunus trituberculatus | reverse complement strand
TATGCAAGTTTCAGGTTTGTTGTTGTGGTGGTGATGATGGTGGTGGTGGTTGTTGTTGTTGTGGTGTTGGTTATGGTGGTGGTGTTTCGTTTGTCAGACATTGAAGCTCAGATAGATGGCAAATATTTGTGAAAAGAACTATTTGTTTGCTGCCAGAATATTGACACACACACACACACACACACACACACACACACACACACACACACACACACACACACACACACACACACACACACACACACACACACACACACACACACACACACATACAAGAAAACGAAATTACAAACAAGTAGGCGAGATCTTGTAATGAAATAAAATGTTTGTGAAGAGAGAGAGAGAGAGAGAGAGAGAGAGAGAGAGAGAGAGAGAGAGAGAGAGAATATTCCAAGAACAAGACATATGGAAACAATAATTCTCTTTGTTTCTTTCTTACCTGTGTATCTGTTCGTGCGTATATCTTTCTATCTGTCTGTCTACCTGTATACCCGTGTTTCGGTCTATCTGTGTGTCTGCCAGCTGTATGACTTTTAATGCGACACTAAATAGTCAATCAATTTAATTCTCTCTCTCTCTGGTTGTTACCATATTTATTATATCATATTATATATTACCATGTCTATATCATTAGTGTAATAAGTGTAATAACCACCTTGGTGGAAAATAAAGAATCTGAATCTGAATCTGAATCTCTCTCTCTCTCTCTCTCTCTCTCTCTCTCTCTCTCTCTCTCTTCAAAACATCACAATTCACGACAGCCTCTCCGAAATACATAAGCCACTCGCCGCTCCCTCTCTCTCGTTACCATGTTAATTACTATCTTCCCGCCAAACAAAAGTGGCAACTGACGCGGCCGAGAAATTTGCACTCATGTTGAAGATTGAGAAGTGGTAGACGCATTAACGGTCTTGACTGCTGCATGAATCTCTTATCAGTGGCGAGTTGGGAGGAAGGGAAAACAGGTTGGATTGTTGGAGGATAAGGGGTGAGGGTGAGGGAAGAGGAGGAGGTGTAGGGAAAATTTGGCTTGGTATGGGATGAGTTTGAAAGAGGAAGACATTGTGTGGTAGAAGAATGGTGGAAAAGGGTGGTAGGGCAGAGAGAGAGAGAGAGAGAGAGAGAGAGAGAGAGAGAGAGAGAGAGAGAGAGAGAGAGAGAGAGACTTTGTTCGACTTAATGATATATTCACAGATTGACTCATTGACTGACTGACTCTCTGATCAACTGACTGAAAGCTTTATAGAATCGAAACATTTTGAACATTCATCCTACAACAACGAAATTATATAGCATTACGTATCAAGATTACTAACACAAAACAAAGAAAATAAAGAAATGAAAAAGAAAATAATGAAAAATCTCACCAAACTTCCCTTCTCCCTCTCTCACTTTCTCTCTTCATCCCCCCTTTCCTCTCCCCCTGATGAAGCGTATAGTACATGTAATCAGAGCCAACACGTAGTTTTTACCCCAGTCATCCCTTGAAAATACCCTTGTTTACACTCGTTTTCTCTGATTACGTTAGAGGCGAGATTTACGGGCCGCCCCCTGATGGTGTTAAGATGGGGCGGAAAATATCTCTCTCTCGAGCACCCATTCCAGTGAACGATCGGGCGGCGGTGATTACTCTCAGGGATGTTTAATGAGGTGGCGGGATATAAAAGGGTCGCGCCATGACAACGAAATAAGTCATTATGATTGTTTTTTTCCCCTCATTTTTTGTTACTACACCATCGACCTTCAATGGGAGAGAGAGAGAGAGAGAGGGAGAGAGAGGGAGAGAGAGAGAGAGAGAGAGAGAGAGAGAGAGAGAGAGAGAGAGAGAGAGAAGAAGAAGAAGAAGAAGAAGAAGAAGAAGAAGAAGAAGGAGAAGAAGGAACGAAAATATCTAGCTGCAGGGAAGGTTTCTACCAAATGAAGAGAAGAGGAGTAGGAGAAGGAGGAGGGATAGCGAGGAGGGATAGCGAGTTTGTAAATGGGTGTAAATTACAGCGCCAACGAGGTAATTGACCGTAAAACACCTCACTCCAGGTTCCAATGTTCCTGTTGTCTTAATGGAACGCGTGAGAAGATGGAATGAAACCTGTCCTCCCTCCACTCCTCGCCCTCCTGCCCCCAGTCACCGCCCTCACCCACCAGCTCTCACCCACCAGCCACAGCCACCAACCCCACCCATTTCCCCGTTGCACCCAGCCCCTTCCCCCTACCTGGACATCGGGCGGAGCGAAGGATTGGGCTCCAAATGAGAACAGATGGGCAGACTTTAATCGCTTGGCGGGAGGTCGTCTGAGGTGTAATTTTCCTTTTCTGAAAGGCTCTGCAATTTACTCCATTTTTTTTTCCTGTTTTATTTTTTGGTTTCTCACGTTTTTCCTTCCTATCGTTTATCTGTTGTTGTTTGTTTGTTTTTTTACTTTTTTTTTCTACTCGCTGGAAACGTACAGTGGACAAAAGCCCGGCGTTTGTTCAATCTTTTTATCTTTAATTTTTTTTTTTTTTTTTTTTATCTTTCTCAGGTGGATCGATCGTTATTGTTGAAAGAAAGGAAGGAATTGAAGCCGTAAACACTGACCATCAATACTTTCCTTTTAGCTGACGAGTATGCACGAGTAATTATTCTGCATTAGATACTGGTCATGTTTACTTTTCTTTTCTTTCTTCACTGGATTGATCGTTACTCTGGAAAGAAAGAAAATAATTGAGACTTTAGTACATTGATTTCCTTTTAGCTGACGAGTATGCACAGGTAATCATTCTGCATTAGATTACTGGTCATGTTTACCTCTTTCTCTTTCTTCTTTGGGTCGATTAGAAAAAAAAGAAGGAATGAACTCAAACTGTAAATAATGGGAATAAATGGTTTCTTTTTAGCTGGCGAGTATGCACGAATTATTATTTAGCACTAAATATTAATAATGTGCGCTTCTCTTTACGTTCAACATTATGAGCATTGAAAAAGTCAGCATAATGTTTCATAATCCTTAAGTTCAATCGGATGCATAGGAAATTACTCAATACTGATATATGATATGATGTGCATAGATATTTCATTGCATTAACTCATACTCAGATGTGTGTTTCTCATGACCTCTGAGCGTCGTTCAACATTTACGTATAATGCTGAATGTTAGATCTCAAGCGTATTGGCGCCGCTCATCATGTTTGCCATCAATACTACTTAAGGATCAAGCTGTCTCTTCACCACCAGCATCACTAGCAGGAGTGTGTCAAAGTCGCAATATGTTCATTTCATCACCTGTATTGGCAGACTCCATCACTCCTTCCTCCCTTGTCTATCTTCACAACTCCTCTGTAAATAAACATCACATATTTAACTTATATTCTAACAACTCCATCGCTTTTCTAGTAAGCATTGCCCTTTATGGGAATGGGAATTAATAAATTTTCTTTTACCCTTGGATGTTCCTCCTTTTGCATAAAAAGAAAGGAATATGGAGTTTTCATTTCATGTTAAATATCTGAATTATTTTTTTTCTTTTATTCATTTCATAACACATTATGGAAATTGCCTGCATGTATATAAATTGAGCACAGACACCTTGAAGACCAGGAAGAATTACTCCTTTCACATAAGTATCTTCCTCCTTTAACCCTTCGACTGCTACTTAGTTTATCTTTCCCTAATTGCCAATCACTTTCAGACATCTTTTCTTATTCAACAGCCATATCCAATCTATGAAACGAGGAAAGATTTTACTTATGTACTTTTTCAATCAATCGCTACCGTTCTTGCAGATGCTTATAAACCTTACATATAGCTGCTCGTATTGCTAATTGTTTCGTGTCAAAGTGGAAAGGTTAAAACAACAACACTGTGGCAATACCTGCATTGGCTTTATCAGCAGCTCACCAAGGATGTGAAAAGCCCCCACGAGGCAGCCAAGTCAGACCAAGTCACATTGCCATGAATGATTCACGGCGTGAGAGTGAATCGTAAAAAAATGATGAATTGCCTTGAGGGAGTGAATTCTTAATTGTACTCTCTCTCTCTCTCTCTCTCTCTCTCTCTCTCTCTCTCTCTCTCTCTCTCTCTCTCTCTCTCTCTCTCTCTCTCTCTCTCTCTCTCTCTCTCTCTCTCATTATTTTAGCACAGTAGAGACAAAACATGTAGAAAGAGGGAGAGACGAGACGAGAGAGAGCAAGAGAGTAAGAGCAAAAAGAGAGAGAGAGAGAGAGAGAGAGAGAGAGAGAGAGAGAGAGAGAGAGAGAGAGAGAGAGAGAGAGAGAGAGAGAGAGAGAGAGAGAGAGAGAGAGAGAGAGAGAAAGAGAGAGCAAGAGAGAGAGAGAGACTAAGACTGTGAAAGAAAATATAAAACGTTATTCTAACTCAGGGAAAGGAAAAAGACAAATCTCGTTAAAGTATTTAGCAACAGAGAGGAATTTAGACTTCAGGGGGAAAAAGGGAAAAGGACAAGGACCTTTGCTATTTTCCACCACTATGAGCTGCTGTGATATTTGATGGTGGTGGTGGTGATGGTGGTGTTGGTAGTGATGTTATTTACGTGTTTCTTTTTTTTTCTTCTTCTTTTTGTTTGATTGGGGTTGTTAGTGTTGCGTCTAGTGGAAGTGGTGGTGGTGGTGGTATTGTTTGTTTTTGTATGTGTTCCGAACAAATATTTAGGCAAAGTGTTTTTGTTCTCAATGGCACAAGTTCGGAATTGATTTTTTTTTTTTTTTCATTGGTAGGGGAAGTGGATTTCATTACGGGTATTGGAAAGGGGGATTAAATGACTCTGGTTCCCATTTGTATTCATCTTCGTACGCTATACACTAACAGAGTATTCACCTCTCTCTCTCTCTCTCTCTCTCTCTCTCTCTCTCTCTCTCTCTCTCTCTCTCTGTTATTATCGGTGCGCACAAAGACTCTCAGAAGAAAAGAGTTTATGTAATGAAGGATGAAGAAGAGCTTGATAGATCGTTCTGTGAGATTAATGGTTCCCCTACATTCTGCAACTATTACTACTATTACTACTACTACTACTGCTACTGCTATTGCTATTGTGCTACTACTACTACTACTACTACTACTACTACTACCACCACTACCACCACTACTACTACCACACCACACCACCACCTGCTGCACTGCTGCACCACCACTGCCACTGCTGCTGCAACAACAACAACAGCACAACAGCAGCAATAGCTGCTGCTGCTGCTGATGCCACCACCACCACCTACCACCACTACTACTACTACTACTACTACTACAACCACTGGCACTGCTACCACTGCTGCTACTACTACCACAACAACAACATGAACAACAAAAACTACTACTACTACTGCACACACACAACTGCACTGCCACTACTACTACTACTACTACTACTACTACTACTACTACTACTACTACTACTACTACTACTACTACTACTACTACTACTACTACTACTACTACTATCACCACCACTACTATTACGTAAACCGATACCAACAAACTTACACCAAGAACATGCCAAAGGCATTTATTGCCTGATTTAACCTATCCACCTAAAAAATGTGAAAACACTAAGTCTCATGTTGTTATCAAGCAAGCGCGTTAAATATCTAGATATAACCCTATCACATTACTGTTTACATCTTAATTACTAATCACTTCGAGACATCTTTTTGTTGTTCTACTGTCGCCTACAATTTTTTTTTTTTTTTTAAGGAGGTTGAAATTGCAAGACTCTATACTTTATGTTCTCTCCTTTGCAGATGCTCATAAAGAATACAAGAAATACTTTTGGTGGTATCTCATCTAACAACAGAGCTATGAACAATGACTATACCAATAAAACACAGACTGACAGATAAATGGATCACGGGTAGGCGAATAACACTGATTAGTAAAACAAGCAGAACATAACCTAGATACCTGAATACTGAAATAAATGACCTTCCTTCAATCCAAACTAGTGACAGGACCAAGAACAAGAACAGTAGCAACAGTAGTAACTCACGGGCTGAGGGATAGGTGGGTATACGTATATAACAAAGCTTGCGTTCAGTTACCTCTAGTCTCCGGTCCACCATTCTTGGGCGCCCATAGCGGTCGTAGTTCACCATCCACAATTAGCAGTATATCCACTCGCCCAGAAATGTACGAGGCAGGATTAATAGATCTTCCCAGAACCCACGAACAGCCGATCCCATTAATTAGCGTCATAATGGCTCACCTCTCTCTCTCTCTCTCTCTCTCTCTCTCTCTCTCTCTCTCTCTCTCTCTCTCTCTTGCATCAAAACAAATGGTGTTGGCGTTTCAAGGTTTACACAATGGTCTACTAATAGTGATTGTTGTTGTTGCTGTTCTTGTGGTTGTTGTTGTTGTGGTGGTGGTGGTGGTGGTGGTGGTGGTGGTTACAGAGTTATTTCTTTGATTTTTACTTTACATAGCATTATTTTCTCTCCATCACCACCACTATCTTATTATTACTATTATTGTTATCATTGTAATCATTATTTTCACATCATTACTATCATCATTATCATTATTATCATCAATATTTTCATTTTCTTCTTTCTCCTTTTCTCCTCCTTCCTCTTCATCATGACTTTCTTTTACCTCCTTCTGACCTTCATCTTCCGCCTCTATTATACATGCATTGCACACCGCTAGTTTTCTTTCTTCCACAGATAAGTTTGTAATTCTGTCTCGCATCCTCTGTGTTCCTCCCCCGGCCTTATTTTTTCGTATTCTTCCCTTTCATGCAAGTCAGATTTTTCTTTCTCCTCTGAAGGGATGAAGCAGGCAAGGTCAGGCGAAGCAGGAAACTATGTATGTTCCTCTGCTGCCTGCATTCCTCTCTGACACCCCCCCTCTCTCTCTCTCTCTCTCTCTCTCTCTCTCTCTCTCTCTCTCTCTCTCTCTCTCTCTCTCTCTCTCTCTCTCTCTCTCTTACTAATACACTTATTGTTTTATCCATTCATTGTTTTGTCCTGTGCTATTCTTATTTGTATTTTTATATTTTTATTGTCTATTTTGATCCCTTTCTTATTTTCTTTTATACTCCAAATATTTTCTTGTCAGAGTCACGGAAAAAAGATGAGAAACAGAGAAGGGGCATATACCAATTCTCTCTCTCTCTCTCTCTCTCTCTCTCTCTCTCTCTCTCTCTCTCTCTCTCTGGACCCACAACACGTGCCCTACTTAATTGGGACGCAACACATACCTGTATTAATTAGCAGGTTAGGAAGGCGTGTGGTGGAGTCAAGGCAGTGTGATAAAAGCAAGATTAATATGGGACTTAGAGGAATGTCGAGCTACTACCACCAGCACACAGAGAGAGAGAGAGAGAGAGAGAGAGTTTGTGTGTGTGTGTGTGTGTGTGTGTGTGTGTGTGTGTGTGTGTGTGTGTGTGTGTGTGTGTGTGTGTGCTACCCGGAAACGGATTACCTGTGATAATTTGTCCCCCTGTAAACACCTGCATGAGCTACTTGCCTTTCTGTTCCTGTAACCCTCTCTCCCTCTCCCTCTCCCTTTCCACTCTACCCCCTTCAGTACACGCTCACAATTAACCTAGTTTGTCTATTATGTTGTTCGTCCTCCCTCCAGCTACCGCCCGTCCCTCATTCTCCTCTCTGTCTTGCCAAATTTGTATACATTTTGCATTTTTTTTCGCATTTAGTGTTTATGTCTATTTGAACAATACTTTCTCCCTCTCATTTGCTGCATTCTTTCCAGTGGAGAAAAAGTAATGTCAACAACTGCTGCCTTTGTTAAATTTTCAAGTTACATTGTTATTCTTTTGATGTACGTGAATAACACACGTGTAATTTTCAGTAGAATTCCTGCATTTAACACACACACACACACACACACACACACACACACACACACACACACACACACACACACACACACACACACACACACACACACACACACACACACACACACTTACATTGCACACACTACGCATGTTTTATTTAAGTTGTTTTGTTCCATTTCACTCACCGTACAGGCTGTACTCGTAACACAAGTGACACACAAACACTCCACGTCCGCACACACGCATTACTCTTAACCCAACTCGAACCCTGGTGCCTTTTAACTGGCTTTATTCATTCACCGGCTTGCAAAATTCATCACAGGACGTACGGTGGTGCATTTTTTTCAACATATTTTTGTATTCTTCCTACGTTTTATCTTTTTACCCAGTTTGCCTTTTATTTACTTTGTTATTAAGGTCTAAGAGGGTCGCTTCTCGGTCTCTCCTCCTCTCCACCTTGGCCTCGGTAAGAAACTTCAGGTCTGCTCAATATTACCTTTATGGACGAGAAAAATTACCTTAACTTTGAGCTTAAACTTAAGACAGGAATACTAGCCGCAAATAGAGAGAGAGAGAGAGAGAGAGAGAGAGAGAGAGAGAGAGAGAGAGAGAGTAGTTGCAGAATTCACTATTGTTAATAACTAAACTACTACATAGGTGTCAAAAAGAGAATTAGGAAATGGTGGCAGATCTAGCTTTCCTTTACCTCCCTTGTCTTGTCTTGGCTTGCCTTGGCTTGGCTGGACTTGGATTGGCTTGGGTTTACTTAATTTTACTTGGCTTTACAATACACTTGGCTTGGCATTGTTTGGCTTGACTTATCTTGGCTTAGCTTAGCTTGTCTTGGCTTGCCTCGGCTTGGTTTGACTTTCCTTGGCTTGGCTTGGCTTGGCTTGGCTTGGCTTTACTTAGTTTTACTTGGCTTTACAATACACTTGGCTTGCTTTGCTTTGCTTGGCTTGGCTTGGTTTGGTATGGGTTGGCTTTCCCGCAGACTTGTTTGGAGGAAATTGATGAGGGGAAGACTTTTACAAGAAACTTACGACAATAACTATCCTATAAACCTGCTTCTACAAATGTTTGGATCGTGTCCCGACGTGAAGATATTTCTGTGCGTAAGTCTCGGAGCAAGTGAGCCTCGCACCAGCCCGGGGCGAGGATGGTGCGTAGTGTTGTAATGCTTCATCTCCACCCGAACACTGCCACGAAGATTGGCTCTTGTAGTTTTATTACCAACGCGCGCTTTTATTCTCCCACTGAGGCTTGATATTATGAAATGGAAATACGTTTTTTTTCTTTTTTTTCTTTTTGTATGTGTGTGTGAAATGCAATATAGTGGTGCGTGTTAGTTTTATGCTATTATGACATGGACATATTATTCGTATATTCCCCCTACAATTCTGCTTGGTATGGTGGTGTTCCAGATTCAGTTTTTATTATTACTATTATTATTAAAGCGATAGTTATAATGTTGCAACAAGCAGACAAGTAAATGATGGAAATTGGATTTAAAAAAGTCTGATCACGATGCCACTTTTCATAAAATATAGTAAAAAAATATATGAAGAAAGACCAGCCTGTTTTCTTAGGTGACTTCATACTTCTATTCAAAACAGCTCAGATTGTAGGCAGGTAGAAAATTATACAGGATGGTGGTCTTTGCCAGGAAATAAAAAAGGACGGAAAGGCTGTAATTACATTATGGCTTATTATTAAACCAACTAATCTGTATTATATGGCAATTTTCGTTGAATACGCCATGCCTCAATATTGTACTGAATACACAAAAAATTTCATATATGAAAAAAATTGAGAAAGACCTACCAGTATTTCGTATTCTGTTAATTCATAATCACTCTAAAATATTCATTATTGCGCACTGTGCTCAATTTTTGTTATACTGAAAAAAAAAAAAAACTCAACCAGTAAACGAACGAGCCCTGCGTTGCTCTGCCTCGTTCCTCAACCCCACGACAAGTGCCCACGATGATTTCCTCCCCACGCTCCAGTCTTGAAATATCTTGAATAGAAATGGAGGAGAGTGGTTGGACGATTATATAAACTGCGAGCCAGCCGACCAACCATCTCTCCACACACACACACACTCTGTCTCTCTCTCTCTCTCTCTCTCTCTCTCTCTCTCTCTCTCTCTCTCTCTCTCTCTCTCTCTCTCTTTCGATATTGCTTTTCTCCTCCCTGGGCTAAATATTACTGTGATT
>NC_059302.1:7935924-7958424 GCF_017591435.1 Portunus trituberculatus | reverse complement strand
TTGAAGACATTGGAGTTATGGTGCTTTTCTTGACTTCTCCCCATGACTGTCACTCACTCCTACTAAGTCGTGTGTTTTCCCTCGGTACGATATCCTCTGATGTGTTTGGAAACTTGATATATATTAATAACATATCAGATGACTTAAGATTAACGAGAAATCTTTAAGGACACTAGAGGTTGTGGTACGTTATTTGACCTCTATCTGTGAATGTATAGTGATGGAGAGAGTGATTCATATTGTATTACACTCGTGAATAGTGTGAGGCGAGATGTATTATGTAGACGACCCTTGTTGGTTGAGGGATTCATGAAGAACGCCCCACAAGTGTTGACATCAAAGGATATTGTACCCTAAGAGAGAGAGAGAGAGAGAGAGAGAGAGAGAGAGAGAGAGAGAGAGAGCGACGGTACGTATGGATAAGATATCATAACGAAGCTGCAGTCCACTTTCAAATATCACTTGCAAAATAGTTTATTTTCCACCACAATCTTCGAGTGTTTTGCCTTCATCTCTCGCAGTGACTCCTTTAAAATTGACATGAGACTCAAAAGTAATTTACACCAAATTCGCTTGAGATTTGCTGCGACTGAAATGAAGAGTAAGACGCTATGATCAATACTCTGGTGGATGTGTTTCTCATACATAGCATAGGGAGCCAGATGATTGTGATGTCATAGGAATCATACAAATAATACTCCTGGTTTGAAGCGAACTCACCGAGGAGGTAAGAGGAGAAGAACTAAGAAGAGAAATAAAAAAAAAAGAAGAAAAATATAAATATAGAAGAAGTACGAGAAAAGAAGACGAAGAAGAAGAAGAAGAAGAAGAAGAAGAAGAAGAAGAAGAAGAAGAAGAAGAAGAAGAAGAAGAAGAAGAAGAAGAAGAAGAAGAAGAAGGAAAGATAAAGAAGGAGAAAAGAAGAGGAGGATCAGGAGGAGTAGAAGGAGGAATATGAGGAAGAGGAGGATGAGTAGGAAAAAGATGATAATGATAATAAGAATGGAAAGAATGACAAGAAAGAAATGATAATGTAACTAGAATCGTAACTTTTGTAAATGCTCTTCCTTCCACTGAAAGAGGATAGAGACAACGCTGAACAATGTAATCTAATAGTATGTATTGTGTAAAGTGACAAAAAACCTTACATTGACGTCGTTTGAATGATGTATATTTGATTCTCTTTTGAAGTCCTTATACAATTTGTGATAAAAGAAACCAGACAAGTAGACGGCGATAGAGAGTGATATCATACATAAGTACACAGAGAGACGGGCAAGCAGATAAAGCGACAGAGACACGTAGAGAAAAATCATTTGAAATAGTAACCGACCCAACCCAGACCCAAAGTGAGGTCGTCTCCCACTAAGAATAAACCACATTGCTGTGCATAATATAACATCTGATCATTTGTACTCTATAAAAAGTATCGGTGGCATAATCCTTCATTTATCAGGAATATAGTGCAACGTTCATATTATTAATTTTGTTTCCTCAAGTCATGATTTCGTGACTGGGGAAGAAGTCAACGACAAGAGAATCAGTAAATTCTTTAATGTTCGTAAGTTGCTGAAGGTAAAAGTATTGTGTTTGTGTTGGCAGCGTACGGCGCTTCCCTTGAGAGAGCAGGTGCAGGCTCTCCTTGAAGGATTTGTTGCGCAAGGAAGGGATCAACATCAAAGACTTACTGTGATCGGCTTTTAGTTTCCTTGCATCCTCAGCTCCGTGAGAAGATCAAAATACTACGTGTATTGAAAGTCAGTCTAAGTAAGCTGTTACATGGAAGTTGGCGTGTGCCGTCATCTTCAGAGGGAGTATTAATAAAGCTTTAAATTTCCTTTCCAATTTATCTCTGTTGTATTGAAATTGCTGGAAGTGCAAATATAAAACAAAAACATCAAGTCTTTATTTCCTATCATCATTTCTAACATTCTGGAATTATATGTCTTGTATCAACTTCCTGAATTGAAGGCACGCTTATTGCATCACTATCTCTTATCACTTTATCTTTCAGGACACTATTCAAGTCATTGGCATTATTCATCGGATATATATACACAATGCAGAATGTTTTACAATAGCGAAATATAATAGATAAAGAGTGAATTCGATTTAACTTTAAAGCATCGTTATTTACTATTTTTTCTTATTTCAAAAGAGAGAGAGAGAGAGAGAGAGAGAGAGAGAGAGAGAGAGAGAGAGTTCTCACATTATTTGATTGAAATTATTTGCATCTATTTCATTTCCACAAATATAGTATAGATCATCAAAATAAAAAAAAAATGATAAACTAAAAGAGCCAATGCTTTGAAAAATTTAAAAGAAGACAAAATGAAATTTACCAAATAATAGATTTATAACGAAAAATAGAAAATTTAATCATGAAACATGGAAACAATGAATTGAAAACAAATCGCCCTCTGTTTATTATTCTCCTACATTTTTTTTTTTTTTCCAACGGCATCATGAATAAACTTTTTTCATTAATTTTCCCTCACTCTTTTAGCTGTGCCCTTGACCTATCTACCTAATACACGAAAAATATATAACGAGTAAAACGTGCAAATAATGAAAGTAATGACAAAAAAGAAATATAAAAACAATAAAGTTGGAAATCTGTACAGGTAGATAGCGCCCCGTAAGCTTCACTCCCGGTACCCTCGCGGCGCATCACCACTATGGCCTCTTGACTAAATTGACACTAGCTACACTGTTCCTGGAAGCTTGGTATAACAATTTTTATATAGGGTTTCATGAAATTGCATCCGTAGTGCCAGCAGCGCCTCCACCACCGTTACTGTTATAACTACAACTACAACTGTCAGTGCTTCTATCAACACTTAACCACTACCACCGTCACCACCACCGCAATCTGCATGAACACCACCATAGTTCTAACCAGCCTCAGCATCAGTGACAACAGAATAAGTACAGCTTCTTCCATCACTGTCGCCATCACTATAACAGTAACAACGGCGTGAACAACAATACAAACTATTTATGTATGCTTCTTTCTATTCTGCACATCTTGCAAAACACACACAAAACAAATATAATATAATAAAAAAAGAACAATCATAGCAATATCTAACCAGTGAATTGACAAAAAACGAGACCTTTCACTACTCTTAATACTCCTACTCACTTCCACATACATTCCCACATACGCAGAACCTCTTGATCAATTCACCTTTTTCTTTCAATCAATAGAATCCAATACGGAATCATAACCAGGTCAGGCGGAGGGAGGGCGGGAAGTCTGCTTAGAATGAACACACATGTTAAACGAGCTGGAGGGAATATTTAGGGGATTTTTACGGGGAGTGGAGCGTCCATAAAGCGAACACCGGTCAGTGCTTCTGGCTGGGCTGGCGGCGACACCTCAGGCAGTTACCGAGATATTGAGAGAGGCACTACGGACACTAACTGGGGCGCCCATCACCCCGCGAACCGTGTTGGTGGTGAGAGGCGGCGTTCCAGCAGGTGTTAGGGAAGGAAAATTGTGAGAGAGAGAGAGAAAAAAAGTTTCCGTCAGGGTGTGAATAAATGAAAGAGATAAATGTAAATTGAGTGAGGAAAGTTTGAAGTTCGTAGACTTGTTGATTGTGTGACTGATTGCCTGGCCTATTGATTGATTCATTAATTGACTGATTGACTGAACTTAAGTGTGATTGAGTTAGTGACAGAGCGAAGAAGTGAGTCGTCATTCGAGTGAGTGAATGAGTTGGTGTGGACGTGAGTATGTTTGCGAATGAGTAAATGGAAGAGAGAGAGAGAGAGAGAGAGAGAGAGAGAGAGAGAGAGAGAGAGAGAGAGAGAGAGAGAGAGAGAGAGAGAGAGAGAGAGAGAGAGAGAGAGAGAAACAATATGCAAGTGAGTATGTGCGTGAATGAGCAGATGAGTAAGTGATTAAGTGAGCGAGAATTGGCGCGGAAGTGAGTGCGAATGCGACTAAGTAAATAAGTGAGTGACTGAGCAAGTGAGTGGATGAATAAGTGAATGAGTTAACAAGTACGTACGTGACAGACTAACAGACTTACTGGCTCACTAACTCCATAAACGAGTCACTAGAAAGCTGTGAAAACGGTACACAACATCAAAATCATCACTATCATCATCACTCACTTCATCGCCATCACCATCATCCGGCACGCTGGGAAAGCTCACACAGGAGGGATGAAAGGATGACGAGTGACGTGGTTGGGAGTCAGGCGGAGGGATGGAGGGAAAGATCGTTCAGAGAAATGGACCCAAAATGGACTTCAAAGTCAATCACACGCTATTCCATTCCATATTCAACACAACCATAAGTAAATCCAACGTTTAAAGGGTTCCCGTGTTAACATGGCATAGGAAGAGGATTTGCCAAGACCAAGTAGTTCTATATCGTTGAATATAAGTGTTTTTTTTTTTTAAGTACATTATTTCATATGGCCAAGATACGCTAGGGCTTTAAACTGCAGTCGCATAAAACCCCCTCTCCCTATATACGCATTGACATTTCCACGCCTTCTGTTTTTCTTTTTTTTTTATTTATTTCCATGCACAATAATTCATTCTTCTTTCCTTGAAGCATATTTTTTTAGATTACAGCCATCTCTCTCTCTCTCTCTCTCTCTCTCTCTCTCTCTCTCTCTCTCTCTCTCTCTCTCTCTCTCTCTCTCTCTCTCTCTCTCTCTCTCTCTCTCTCTCTCTCTCTCTCTCTCTCTCTCTCTCTCTCTCTCTCTCTCTCTCTCTCTCTCTCTCTCTCTCTCTCTCTCTCTCTCTCTCTCTCTCTCTCTCTCTCTCTCTCTCTCTCTCTCTCTCTCTCTCTCTCTCTCTCTCTCTCTCTCTCTCTCTCTCTCTCTCTCTCTCTCTCTCTCTCTCTCTCTCTCTCTCTCTCTCTCTCTCTCTCTCTCTCTCTCTCTCTCTCTCTCTCTCTCTCTCTCTCTCTCTCTCTCTCTCTCTCTCTCTCTCTCTCTCTCTCTCATGTCAACAAGCATACCTTCAAAACTGTTACATCATACTGGACTGCCTGCTTCTTCCCGTCTGACGAATTCAGAAAAAGAGAAACAGAAGCAGACAAACGAACAGACAGAATAACAGACAGAGAGGCAGGCAGGCAAGCCGCTGGCTCACTAAAAATGAATTTCTTAAAACTCTTTTAACCACCACCACTGCCACACTGCTCTTCTATTCATGCTGGAAAATTACTTTTCCCGCCTTTTTTTTTCATTCTGTTTGACCTTCCCGGAAATCATCAAAGGATTTAGTAATTAAAATACACGAGAGTCTGAACAATGAACAGTAACAGTGAAAGACAAAACAAAATTGAAAACAGAGATCAGAAAATTTGCAGTGAGTTACAGCGGCGGCGAGTGACTGCACTAAGAGGTGTTGGGGCGTAATGACCGGGGATGTGAATACAACCAAGATTTATTGTCCCGGAAAGTGAAAGGCAATTGAAAAATGCAAATACATGGATAAGGTACGTTCGTTTCATCTCGAATTTGAGTGATGGAGACAATTACTTTAAAATAATGGAAAGAAAGCATAAAAATAAAGGAACACCGTCCCAAACAAACACGTAGAGAAGCAGAAACCGAGGAAGGGATATTGAAATCGTCCATACACACACACACACACACACACACACACACACACACACACACACACACACACACACACACACACACACACACACACACACACACACACACACACACACACACACACACACACACACACACACACACACACACACACACACACACACACACACACACACACACACACACACACACACACACACACACACACACACACACACACACACACACACACACAGAGAGAGAGAGAGAGAGAGAGAGAGAGAGCAAAGGGGGAAACGACGTCAGGTGACAAATCTGTCTTAATATCACGTCCGTTGCGAGAATGTATGGCGCACACTCGATCATTTTTTGCCTCTAGTCAGTATTGCAAGGCACAAGTGTGAGGAGGGGGCGGGTGAGTGATTGGTGTGAGCGAGGGTCACACTCTGAGCTTCTAGTAAGTCAGGAAACTGCGTCTGAAACTCTCATTAATGATTCTCAGCTTTACTTTGATTGAATTTCCGCCGCCATGCAGTTCAGAGAGAGCGTCGAGGGGAGAGATGTGGAAACGTTCATGTCGCCTGAGTGAAAATGAAAAAAAAGATGTTCTGCCTTGTTTGTCGTCTGTGAGACATGGCCGGCTGACATCCTGGTAGAGGTGCCTGTCAGAGGGACCATGTGTGTGTGTGTGTGTGTGTGTGTGTGTGTGTGTGTGTGTGTGTGTGTGTGTGTGTGTATGTGTGTCTGGCCACGGAATTCCTCAGGCAGTGACACCACTGGACACTGGCGGGCTTCCCTCTCTGCTCAGATTCCTTTAAGGCAACGTCCACTCTTCGGTTACGTATTTTTTCGTGTTTGCTGCCTGTCACTGCCATGCTCCTGCTTCACATGCTTGGCCAGACTGGAGTTTTTTCAGTTTTGTCAGTTGAAGTGTGACAAAAAATAGCATTCTACTGCAATTGCATCTTGATGTATTTAAAAACATAAATAAAATTACTCTTGTACAAATGTATCTCGGTAAATAAAATTTTAAAAAATAGCATACTAGTCCATCTACATTTCCGTAAATCTCACACGAAAAACAAATTTATTAATGTACTTTCATCCTAATAAATCATGTAAAAAAAATTATCTTATAACTACATGTGTAAAAAATTTATCAAAGAACTACAAGTGCAAAAAAGTTATCACAAAACTACAAGTGCATCTCGATAAAACTTACAAGGATTTCTGTGATTCCCCCAAACACTGCATCCACTCTCAGCCAAGACACCAAAGAAATACTGTTCGCTCGGGCACTGCATCTGTAAAGCGTTGGGCAAAGAGTGATGAGGTGACAGAATACACATCCTTTTCTCGCAAAGTTCAAAAAGTCCATAATCTTGACTCCGAATGCAAATGTGCGCTCGACTTCCCCTTGTTCCAGCCCGCCTAGCAGCGCCGCCCCGCCCGGGTTCCGCTCAATTGATTCCTGTTGCACCGAGTTCCGAGAATGTTGCAGGTTGACAGATCTTGCAGCACTGACAATGGAGCAAAGGCAGCGTAAGTGAAGGGGCTCAAGACTGCAGCATTGAGTGTTTCACAGAGACACGGGGAGGAGGGCTTAGACACACAAACTATGAATGATATATGCACACGTAGACTTTGAAATAAATGTGAAAACACTCTCTCTCTCTCTCTCTCTCTCTCTCTCTCTCTCTCTCTCTCTCTCTCTCTCTCTCTCTCTCTCTCTCTCTCTCTCTCTCTCTCTCTCTCTCTCTCTCTCTCTCTCTCTCTCTCTCTCTCTCTCTCTCTCTCTCTCTCTCTCTCTCTCTCTCTCTCTCTCTCTGTGTCTCCTCTAGTGTTCGTAGTCTAACAAATGGTGACTACAATCCCTCCTCTGAAGCAATAGAGGGGAGCAAGGAACAAAAAGATCAAGATGAGTGAAGGCGCAGCAAGAAGGGATGCAAGCAGGGGACGAATGGGTGAAAAATAGTGTGTGAGTGTGAGAGAAATGTGCGATGTAGGGAAGGTGAAGTGAGGTTAAAGAATGTAGTGAAAAGTAAATAAAAGAGTAAAGAATAGATGTGCAAATATAAAGAAAGGAATAATGGAATGCGCAAAGGGAGATAGGAGGGAAAAGCGAAGAGAGAAAGAACGAAAATTAACCCTTCACTTTCGTTCGTTGTGAGGAGAGAAAGGGGGGGGAGAAACAAAAGAGGAAAATTAAGACACATGAAAGTAAAATGATATGTAAAGTTTGAAAATATAAAGTGCTCGGAGGAAGAAAGGGATTGAGATAGAAAAAAAAATATGTAAAGTTAGTAAACAGAGCCAAGAAATAGAGTAACTGCGAGGCCATCAGAAAACCATTAAAGTCTCCTTCGCATGTAAAGGAAAATACATTGTTAAGGCGGTGAGTCGATGAATGCCACAAGGAGACACAAAAATGGACAAGTACCAAAAGTTAGACACGAAAATGAAAATAGATAGATAGAAAAAAAAAGTCATGTGAACAGTCAGAAGCGCTCACTTACCCAATTAATTCCTGTTCCCTCTACACACACACACACACACACACACACACACACACACACACACACACACACACACACACGCACAATCACTCACTTTTCCCTTCACTGAGAGCACAATATTGCTAAGCCTTTACTGAATTCCTAAATGTAATCAGCAATATTGCGCGTACGGGAGGATTAACTAACCTTTCCTACACACTCTTTATTAAATCCATCAACTTCGTACTGTAGATAGTTATTAGAACTCGCGGTGGCATCATTTTTCACTCTTGTGGATCCAGGAAGTGTTTCATATCATACTGACTAAGCAAAAAAAAATAATAACCTTCATCATTTTGCTTAATAAAGTTACTATCAAATTATTCATCTGTTCTTATTTCTATTATTTCAAAATGGGAAGTGATTCATGTCACACTGATGAAACAAAGAAATAAAGTATCTTTGCTTTGTATAGTGAAGATTCGTACACATCGAATAATTTCACTATTTTTATTTTCGTTATATAGAAACACACTTGATCCTATTAAAACGAATCAAAACATTGCATCACCAGATTTACACATCAACATATTTCATTATATTTATCTCAAAATAAAACAAAATCTTATCTTTTCTTAGAAAAATGCATATGAAAGACAAGTTGATGGTCTATCTTAATTACTGCGATCACGGAGGTTAATAAGCGAGGAACACCATTTGAGGCTGAAGGTTTACCAGAAAGGTGCGTCCCTCAAGGTCACACACACCTGGTTGCCTCTAATTAGAAACGTCCTGCGGGAAAGGACAAGATTTCTCGCGTGACCGAGCTGCCATTACGGGTTCTTGCAATTTCACGGAATACACGTTTTATTATGGTGAATTTTCTCATAGATTTACGAACACAGCGAATTGGCGTCTTGCGTGGCGAACCGAGAAGCTGGGACAGAGTTGGAGCAAGTCACTGCAGATGATGAATGGGTTAGGCATGAAAAAGAACGCATGCACGAGTCGCGGGGCCAATGTACATAACGATAACTAACACACACATCAGTACGAGATTTGCAGCCACGATCGTTTTGCTTTCAACACAGTCAATACGAAACATTACCCACCGCCTACCTATTACATACTACCACACCAGACATGTTCCCCGCCACTTATCATCGCTACTGCCTCGCCACTGCCAGCAATCAATCACAAATGCTTCGGTGCCGCCATCAATCACCTTCACATAGGGATAAATAACAAGGAACCACTTTTCACCATAAAATTCAATACCGGAACCCAATTACTACTTTCACTCTTCGCAACATTCCACCAAGTACAACACTTCGCCCTGCCCAGTCACGAGAAGCAGCGTCACTACTGCATAAAACTGGTGCTCCGCCACACACCGCCACAATACCAATTCCTTCCCCTCTTCATGCAGCTCGACTTTCAATCACGTTCGAAATGCAGCCACGGTGACGCTCTGATAACATTCCAGCCTCCATCCACACAGACCCGCGCTCCAGTTACACACGCATCCACAGAAACACACGCATACACCTACACACACACACACACACACACACACACACACACACACACACACACACACACACACACACACACACACTCCCCGGGCGGAGCGGAGAAAGACAGGCGTTCTCCTCATACCCGCGCCCCTGTCCACCCAGCAGTGAGTGGGTACCGGGTGTTAGTCGGGGGTTGTGTCCCGCCTCTCGGGGTGGTGTCTGACACCTGCCGCTACGGGGAGCTAAAAGAGCTTTGCAGAAGCAAAGAACCCGCGATTTCCACGGTATGATAATAGAGTGGTCTTGTGTGTGATGTGTGTGGTATGTGGACACTAGTGACAGTATGAAGTATGAATTACACACACGCACGCGCACCCTGACATACAAACATTCTTGACTTTTCTCCCTGCACTCACAACCACAACTTGTAACTGTTTTTCCCTCAATATATTCCACAGCCTCAACGTTCCCTCATTCCTTCAACCTCTGTAGTAACTTTTCATACCACCAAAGCCTTCCTTCCTTTCCCTTAGACCTTCCACGCCTCGCTTCCTCACACCACCACCTCACCGCACTCTCCTGCACCACACCCTAAGCCTTACAGTATTCAAAAGAGGCTTAGAAGAAGACCAGCTTAGGAAGTTCTCGGAGAATGTACACGGTTCTGTCATTTTAAGCCAAAAGAAAGTTATATCACTTCTCATCAACGCCTCCGTGTATTCCTTTCGCTTTCCGTCTTTTCCCTCGTTGCCTTCCTTTCAGCACCTCCCCGCCATTGCCTCCCACTCTCTATAATCACATCTTCTCGCGGAAAACGAACCTTGTCCACATGTTTTAGGATACACATATTTCAGCGGAGTGTGTTAAGAGGATTCCCAGGTGCATTAAAATCTGTTTAAAATATGCAGCCGAGCCCCGCAGAGAGAGAGAGAGAGAGAGAGAGAGAGAGAGAGAGAGAGAGAGAGAGAGAGAGAGAGAGAGAGAGAACAATGGATTGCCTTTTTTATGCAGGAAGCGTTACTCTTTTTAAAGTACGAATATCTGAAAAATTATAGCTCATGCGTGCACCCTCTCTCTCTCTCTCTCTCTCTCTCTCTCTCTCTCTCTCTCTCTCTCTCTCTCTCTCTCTCTCTCTCTCTCTCTCTCTCTCTCTCTCTCTCTCTCTCTCACACACAGCCAGACGTTACCCTACACACACACACACACACACACACACACACACACACACACACACACACACACACACCTTGGTAATCCTGGTACGATGATTTATATACTGCCATTCTTTCCGAGAGAAGAGAGAGAGACCGGGCCGTGTGTGTGTGTGTGTGTGTGTGTGTGTGTGTGTGTGTGTGTGTGTGTGTGTGTGTGTGTGTGTGTGTGTGTGTGTGTGTGTGTGTGTGTGTGTGTGTGTGTGTGTGTGTGTGTGTGTGTGTGTGTGTGAGTATACCCCCGGCAAATACAGGTAGGAAGTGTTGTGAGAAAATGCATACATTACGAGTTGGCTTCTACTCAGGCATTGTGTTGCTCCATTTGGAAGCAGCGAGACTGGATAATCAGGAAAAAGAGGGGGAGGAGGAGGAGGAGGAGGAGAAGAAGAAGAAGAAGAGAAGGTGGTGGTGGTGGTGGTGGTGATGGCGGCGGTCGTGGCCTCAGCCCGCACGAGGCAAACAACACTGAACTAATGAGCAAAGGAGAGACAAACTAAAGCCTTTTCTCCCCTTAATTATTTTTCTGCCCTCGCCACCTTTCACTTTTATTCCTTTTTCTTCGTTTGTCTTTGTGTTTTCTTGCGTGTGTTTTTTTTTTTTTTACTGTTCAATATTTTAATTTCTGTTCTCTTGCGCTCTTATGTATAACTGATTACTTTTGTGTTATTTTCTTATCTGATTTTGTTTTCTTAGTCTCTCTCTCTCTCTCTCTCTCTCTCTCTCTCTCTCTCTCTCTCTCTCTCTCTCTCTCTCTCTCTCTCTCTCTCTCATTTATCTTAATATTCATGGCTACGTTTTATTTTCTTTGGCGTTTTCTGAAGTGTTGATTTTTCTCTACATTTTCGTATATTTGCTCGCACTCGTTATTTTTGGCCAGGATAAATTTTTGAGGGTGTTCCTTTTCATCTCCTTTTTTTTTTTTTTATTCCTTATAAGAGTTCTTACAAAGGTATCCATTTCTTGCTCCTCCCTAAACTTTCCTGGTTCTTCCCTGTTTATTTTTTTCTTCCTTTCCTTGTTATTTTTCTTTTTTTCGTTACGTGGTCTTGAATCATATATTTTTCAAGCCTTTTCTTTCCCTGTCCTTCACAAAATCATTAAAGTTTCTCTCTCTCTCTCTCTCTCTCTCTCTCTCTCTCTCTCTCTCTCTCTCTCTCTCTCTCTCTCTCTCTCTCTCTCTCTCTCTCTCTCTCTCTCTCTCTCTCTCTCTCTCTCTCTCTCTCTCTCCTCTCTCTCATCCTCTCTCTCTCTCTCTCTCTCTCTCTTTCTCTCCTCCTTCGCCCTCCCTACTTCATCCTGCTCCTCCTGCCTAGGTACACTAAATATAATCAACATTGCTTTCAGATGCAGCGTATAATTAGTATATAATGAAGGTGGAATTTATTCATGACTTAAACTGAAAGCATAAAAAGCCGATACCCTTGGCGAGGATGCTTGGAGAGATAAGATAACAAGCCAATATCTAATAACGAAGTGAGTGTGGCCAGATCAGTTTTCATGACTTATAAGGCAGATGGGTTTCTCTCTCTCTCTCTCTCTCTCTCTCTCTCTCTCTCTCTCTCTCTCTCTCTCTCTCTCTGCAGAAAGGTGATTGTGATGATGAAAACGATAATAACAATAAAAATAGTAATGATAATAATAATAATAATAATAATAATAATAATAATAATAATAATAATAATAATAATAATAATAATAACAATAAATAAGATATAAAAGATGATAATAGTAGGATGAGCATGCTAAAAAATGTAATACAATTGCAGTTTTTTTTTAATATTCAATTCCCTAACAAGAAAAATGTGTAGTGTTTTTTGTTCCCAGGAATTAAGAGAGAGAGAGAGAGAGAGAGAGAGAGAGAGAGAGAGAGAGTGAGAATATACATAGCGCAGAAAACACCGCCACTGGTAAAAACCTCATCAGAACACATTAAACTCTCTCTCTCTCTCTCTCTCTCTCTCTCTCTCTCTCTCTCTCTCTCTCTCTCTCTCTCCATAACACACTCGCACTTTTAGAACAATTATATAACAAGCAAAATATACATGTAAATCCCAAATTCGCAAAACAGTGAAAGCCTCAATTTGGGACGAAACGGAAGGTACAGAGAGGGAGTTAGGGGGAGAGGGAGGGAGAGAGGGAGGAGAGATAGGGGTGAGTGATGGGAGGCGAGATGGAGGGGAGGGGCTGGCGGTGATAAAGGATTTTGATGGAGAGTTGGGGGGGGGAAGGGTGGATGGGAGGACAAAGGAGAGTAAAATTGCCTAGGTAGTTAGTAATACCATAATTGCTTCTCCTCCTCCTGTCTCCCCTTTATTTTTTCAAGTTTGAGATCGATTAATTGCTTCATTTCCATTCATTTGTATTCATTAGCTAGTCTACTTCGTCTCTCTTTCTCTCTTCGTTCTCCTTTATCGCTGTCACTTTGCTCGTTTCTTCAATTCAAAACTCAGAGAATTTTATACAAACTTTTGCTTATTGATCACGGAACGCTTACACGAACGTTATCACTCATGCGAAGTTTTGTGAGCTGCTCCACTTTTTTTTTTTTCATCCAGCAATAGAGACACATTTTTACTCAAGGATGAATCATCGTTTGTATTTCATTTATACGCACAAAGTTTAAGAAATTAATATATCTCTAATATTTGATGGATATTTTGATATGGATGTTTTTTTACATTTTTGTCAGGTCCAGATTTATAAAAAAAAAAGTCTTTGTTCAAGCATATAAATTTCTTTTAAATCAATATCTTTAATTTGATTTTCATATTTTAAGGTGATATAGTTCTGTGAGATTTTCTTAAGAAAAAAAAATGTACAAAAGTTCAATTTCATTTTTTAGTTTATAGATACTTTCTGTCTTTAAAGAAAACACTTTTTTTTCTCTCAAATAGGGATTTTATCTCATTGGAATGCTGTATAGACAATGATATTTACTTTTAAACACATTATGGAACCAGCAACTCTTATTTGTTCATTCCTTTGCTAACATGGAGAACATTTTAGTCCGGGAGCTTACAAAAAGACTGTTGGGCCGACCTTTAGGCAATGTGAGTGAAGGAGTGGGGCTAGACTCGAGGATTATCTATCAGAAGTGTATTGTTCCACGTTTGTCGGCGGGAACTAAATGCCTTGTTTCCAAGACGAGATATTGACACCGTGACTGATGCGAGGCTCGGTGACGGACAGACCGGTGGGAGTTACGAGATGGAAAATAACAAAATAGATGCCTTCCTACACACACACACACACACACACACACACACACACACACACACACACACACACACACACACACACACACACACACACAAGGACTTAACAAATGAAGCGAGACAAAGATAAAGCGAATCCATTAATTGAATTGCCTTTAACGAAACGAATCGATGAAAGAGAGACGAATGACTCACTACAATTTCCTTTTAGTTAACAGAGAAACAATCTAGACGTTCACTACCTCTTGGATATGTAGAGATACAGAAAGGAACAAAGAAAAACAAAAGAAAGTAATTTATAGGATCAATGTATGGCAAAAGAAAATACTAAAATAAATAGATAAATAAATCTTCTTATTTACGAGAGACGGAATGAAGATAAAATGCATGATGAAATATATGACAATGAAGAACACATCATAGGATCAAAAAGATACAAGAAAACACATAAATGATTAATTAAATCATAGAAAAGCACAAATAACAAACAATAAAAAAGAAGAGAAGAAAATAGAAGAAACAAGATTTTATTCATAATGGAATACACACACACACACACACACACACACACACACACACACACACACACACACACACACACACACACACACACCTAAAACTGAAGAGAACGTGAGACAAAAACAAAAATACAAGCACTAAACAAACACGAAGAAAAAGGAAGGCTTAACAAAACAAGTATGAGCAACTTAAATAAATAGATAAATAAAAAAAATCCTTCAGAAACAAAGAAAAGCTAGTTAGCTAAAAGAAAAACGCTCACAAGAAAATAATAACCTGACAAACGAAATCACACAAAAAGAACGTACATGAGAAGCAAATCAAAACACACACACACACACACACACACACACACACACACACACACACACACACACACACACACACACCAGGCAAATAAAGGGAAGAAGGAAGGGCGTGATCAACCTCATCTACTGTCATCATCATCTACCCCTGCACTTCGTTACACCTCCTCCTCTCGGGCAGCGGTAAAAACGGACATCAAGCAAACTACTGGTCGTAACTCTCACTAACTGGCTACTTTACCTGAGATTTATACCTGCGTGTACCTGGTGAGACACGCGCGACATAGCAGGAGGAGGAAGAGGAGGCAAAGAAGTAAGGGATTAGTTAAGAAGGGCAGTGAAACAGGGGAAAGATGGAGTGAAGGGGGAAAAGGGAAAGGCGAAAGAAGAATGTGATAAAATATCGAGTGAATTTCAGAGTAAGCAGACAGAGAGAGAGAAAGAGCGACAGAGAGAGAGAGAGAGAGAGAGAGAGAGAGAGAGAGAGAGAGAGAGAGAGAGAGGAGGAAGGGAAAAGGGAGCTAAATTGTACAAAGCGAAAAGGCAAAAGGAGAAATGATTTATTGCCCCGGTGTCGAGTCAACGAAGAGCCAGGAACATTTCTCTCTCTCTCTCTCTCTCTCTCTCTCTCTCTCTCTCTCTCTCTCTCTCTCTCTCTCTCTCTCTCTCTTTCTCTCTCTCTCTCTCTCACACGACTTCTCATTAACATTACTTTTACCTATCAATAGCCCCAAACATGGGACAGAACCACAAATATACAAATCTCTCCGAATCGAGTCAGTGTTCATCAAATGAAAAGCGTAATAATTGCTCGTGTGGGCCGGAACAGTCAGGCAGCTTTGTGTTCCGTGGTGCGGGTTTGGCGCTGCTTCCTCGTGGAAGATATTGCTGAATTGGAATCCCTTCAGTGTAGCACGATGAAATTGATAATCCTTCAGTTTATCGTGGAAAGAGAGAGAGAGAGAGAGAGAGAGAGAGAGAGAGAGAGAGAGAGAGAGAGAGAGAGAGAGAGAGAGATTATCTGCAACCACCGTGCGTTTATTTCCTGAAGATATTGTGCCATAAAATACGTAATTGAGCTATGAGATACAAGTTAAGGTAGTATGCATGTAATGTAGTTGTTTAGCTTCGTGTAATCCATTCAGATGCGTGAAATACAATTAATCAAATACTTTTGAGCATGAAGATGAGGATGTTATGCTATAAATTTCGTGATTGAGTTATAAGGCATAGAAAATATTAACTGGAAATATGTAAAGCTTCGCGTAATCCATTGTTATGAATAAAACACAATTAACAGAGCAGTATGAAGCACAGAAACACGTTATTTGAACCATTATGTTTACACTTCTACTAATAAAATCTTAACTCACACTTTTTTACATTTCCGTCTGTCTATCATTTCAAATTCTACAAAATAGTTAAGACAGTTTACGATCTCAGTCTACATTTTGTTTTGGATTGTCGTCATCATAGACCGCCTAGAGCCTTCAGTGGCCTATCTTTTTCTGTTCTTGTTGTCCTTGGCCAGATACCCTCTTACATAAAGAAATAATGAACAAATAAATAAATGAATTGTTGCTGAAGGATCTATGTACCATCAGGAAGGCAGCGTCATAACTGTGGGTGATATGAGAGAGTCACCATCTCCTGACCATTCTCTCGGCCCTCTAATATGCGGAGACGAAAGGGACGTTCAATTTCGTTTGTCGTATAGATTTAAAGACAAGTCTCTTTACTTCGTCTGGAGTATGAAGTCAGTCGATCAATCTCTCTCTCTCTCTCTCTCTCTCTCTCTCTCTCTCTCTCTCTCTCTCTCTCTCTCTCTCTCTCTCTCTCTCTCTCTCTCTCTCTCTCTCTCTCTCTCTCTCTCTCTCTCTCTCTCTCTCTCTCTCTCTCTCTCTCTCTCTCTCTCTCTCTCTCTCTCTCTCTCTCAAACGAAGCAGATTTAGGTCACTGCCGCCACCAGACACTCTTAAAGGAGAAGCAGATTTTCAGACTGACAGGGGCAGATTTTCAGGAGCTGGCGAAAGGTTCATACATAGTCTTAGCGGCGGTTCTCACATCCTCACACCACCACACGACTTTTTTGCATCGTTCACTGGAGCGGACCACTGTTTCTACCGCTAAAAGCGTCACGGAGGAAGGCAGAGAGCACTTAATAATTCTCCACATGGTTGAGTCTATTCCTGCAAGCTCTCAGCAAAGGATCTGCTATGCATTTTTTTCTTCCATTCTCTAACCTGATTGGATCTGGGTAAGGGAGAGCTGGTGTCCTATGCTTCTTGCTACTGGTCTACCACACTAAATTAAAGCTATGAACGGATGAGGAGTGAAGGAAAGAAGGTTGAAAAGTTTGATAGGTGAGGGTTAGAGGTAGTGATGCTGTGTGGGAGAGGAAAGTGATGGAGTGTGTAAAGGAGGAAGGACAGCAGTGAAGGGAGATCGTGTGTTAGTGTGAGGAAAGTAGGAATATGATGGTTGAAGGAGGAAAGAGAGAGAGAGAGAGAGAGAGAGAGAGAGAGAGAGAGAGAGAGAGAGAGAGAGAGAGAGAGAGAGAGGTATATTTCCACGTAAAATTCTTCATGGGTTTCTTCTTATTTTTCTTTTTCTTTCTCCTCTTCTTCTGTCTCTTCTTCCCGATACATAAAGGACACTAAACTTTTTTCCCCATCACATGTTTCATAAAACTAGATATTTTTGATAAACTTATTCCTTTCCATCACTGCTTACTCCCTTCCTTCCTTGCTCTCTTTATCACTTCCTTTTAATTTCTATTTCTCTGTGTTATCGTAAGGAAAAAAATGATAATAATAACTCTTTCCTTTTCCTCCTCATCCCTTTCATCCTGCTCACTCACCACTGTCACTTCCTACTTTACTTTTATCTTCTCTTTCCATATTTATCTCCTCCACACTCGTATTTTCCTCTTTACTTCATTGATTTCTCACTCTTCCTCTATCGACTTAAAATATTTCTCAGTTTCCCCTCGAAAAACTTTCCATCCATTTCAGTCTTCTTTCGACTTTATATCCCCATTTTATATCCTCAAATAACTCCTCTTCCATCCATTTTCATTTTTCTATCTCACTCAAAGCTTTTCTCTAATCCTATATTTGAAATTAATCTCAATCCAAAGTGTCATTTCGTGTATCTGTCTGCTTATATTTATAGTTCCATCTCTGTTTGGTTATCCTCTTCTAAATTATCGAGCGTGTGTTACGTCTGGCTATAATAATGATAATGATATAGTAATTCATTATTCATTTGTCAAGAAATTACAACTATAGGGTTAGCTTATTGTCAGGTAAATATTTCTAAAGAGGTTAGAATAAAAATATGAAAACTAAATACAAACTCTAATTCAATGATAAATGATAGGAATGATAAGAGAGTAAAATGAAAAAAAAAGTAATGGGAAAAAAATGTGTACCGAAAAAAAAAAAAATCTTGTGTATGTGTGTGTGTGTGTGTGTGTGTGTGTGTGTGTGTGTGTGTGTGTGTGTGTTACCATATCACGAGGAACAGCGTAGTGGACTTGACGTCGCGGTGCACTTCCTACTAATTGCCACTTATGATAATCTATAGGCACTCTACTGGCTCACTAATTCGCTCATCATTTATTTCGACGCAGTGAGTAATCCGGTCCTTTAGTAGACCGTCCTGCACCAAGTGACTTCCCATGTGCACTCCGGCGTTTGGTCATTATATAGCGCCGTTAGTGATCATTTCATCATTGTTTGCTATTGAGACTGGTAATTAATGTTGCCTTAATAATGTGTTAATGTTAATAATAATCTTTTGTATAGATGCATTGCTACTTGTGTGAGGTTATCTGATAATTGTTGTTGACATCGGTGGGTTTTGTTTGATATGAGGGAGTATTTAGCCTGCGGAAATATACGTTTAATGAGATATTCTGCTTGATTCAATATAGCCTTTGGCCACAGCAGTGTGAACCAGCAGGGCAGTACAAACACTAACCCTGCAGTGTCATTATGGAAGGACAGAGAGCATCTAAATGAGTTATTTTTAAAGGACTGTATATTTACTCAACGGAGCATCATTAACGGACCACACACACACACACACACACACACACACACACACACACACACACACACACACACACACACACACACACACACACACACACACACACTGGATTCATTTATATGCCTCACACATCCTTTCATTCCACACTCCTCATGCATCTCCATCAGCGTTCACTTACCACACCCTAAAACCGAGCCACCATTAGGCCTCCACAGCCGCCCAAGCCTACACTCCTCAGAACCTTCACACTCTCTGTTATTATTTCATTTCCTTATTTTTCCCTTCCTAGATTTTCCTTCCTTTCGCTTTCCTGTATTACTCTACTTGAGCTTATTTTCTTTTCCAATTACACATTAACAGTAAATTAAAAGGGAGATACTTAGTAAACAAGTCACCTATACATTATTTTGTGCTACATTCTTGAAAATACTTAATTTCTAACATGGAGTTGAAGTGGTAAACAGATATCCAGTTAATTTTGTGTGGCATTAATGTCTTTCCTGTTCCATTTTATCCCTCCTTGAACATCGAAAACCTTCCATATTTTGTGAAAGCACTTCTGTACATTGACATTCATGTCTTTCCTGTTTATTTCTTCCCATCGGCAACAAGAACACCAATTTCTCAGCAGCAGTTAAAGGAGAGAAACAGAAGACCATCCCTCACTCTCTAACCTTCTCTCCTCTGCAACACAGTCAGTCATGGTACTCGCTGTCTGAACCAATAGGTCAGACGTGCGAGGAATAGAACGAGAGGACAGAAATATGATCTTCCACTTCCACTACGACTTTTTTGCACTGTGGAGGAAAAAGGTAAGACATTGGGGTCGGTATTCCAGCAGTAAGTGGTCAAGTATTTGTGAGGGTGTGCCGTAGCAAGTAAATGGGTAAAATTGGCCGCCCAGAATTTAGAAAGTGAGACCTCCCCTGGCCTTAATTACGTTAATGTGGCGCCATCCCACCATTCATGGCCAGGCCGTGAAGTGGAATACTCTCTCTCTCTCTCTCTCTCTCTCTCTCTCTCTCTCTCTCTCTCTCTCTCTCTCTTTGCGTAAAATGCTTAAATGACCCTGTCAGACAGTTATAAAATGCAGAACGAAGTGTGAGGAAAATATGTGATTGTGTGAGCATGTGTGCGTCTGTATGTGTGTGTGTGTGTGTGTGTGTGTGTGTGTGTGTGTGTGTGTGTGTGTGTGTGTGTGTGTGTGTGTGTGTGTATAGCTGCTGCCAGTGTTAGTGTTAGACATTTCATTTCCCGCTTTGAAATTGCCACTTAAATGTGTTTTCTTTCCATTAAATTAGGTTCCTTTGTGCTGTGTTCTCCCGGATGCCACTTCATATGAGCAGGAACCGGTCCTCTGTGTAAATATTTATTGACTGAACCAGTTTACTATTTGTCTAGACATTCACAGGTGTATTAAGTCTCGCTGCATAGAGTTGAGATCTCCCAAAGCTGTGCATCAAGCCACGATCACTCTGGCTCAACATATTATTGGCATTTGTAATTGGATCTCGACACTTACATTGCATCTCAAGGCCACTGGAGCCCCTTAATATATCAGCGAAGGCAGAGGCGTTCAGCTTGACCTCAAACACCTCAGCTATTGAATTGCTCGCGTGTGTGCGTATGTGAGTTTGTATGGAATGAATAGATCATTTTTTTGTTTTTGTATGGAAAGGCTAGACGAGGAAACACAAATGGAAAAAAAGTTTAATAAATTACAGGTTCAGTGAAAAAAAAAAGTATACTGATGAGCTGTACCTGAAAAGAGGATGAGGACACAAAAATAAGGGGAAAAAACGTTATTACCGATTTATTGACAAGAAAAGTGATTCATAAGTCATATTTGACATTATACAGTCTGTATTTTTGTTGTGTGTTGCAGAAGACCGGATAGAGAGACACATAAACTTCCAAATAAATAAATGAATGAATAAAACAAATAAAGCACACTAAGCTACGGAATCAAATAGAAAAAGATATAAATAATTGATGGCTCACTCACATCACTAACAATGAGAAAAAGCAGGAATACAACTTGTCATTCTAATTGCATTTCAATTTCAATTAATACCATCGGAAATTATAATATATGCATTTCTCTTCTCAGTATTTTGACACTTTTCTCACACATGAATGAAATAATATGCATACTCATTACGTTCCAGTGCTTATTTTTCAGGATACATCAAACGTTGCACTCTTTTTTTCTAACTTAACCCCTTCAGTAGTGGGACGCATTTTTACCATGAATTATGTGCGCAATTAGACGGTATTATTGACATTAGGAAGAGTCTATGGGGGTCACAAGACTAATGGCCACAGGCTATACTATTTAATACCTCAAAAGTTTCTGAAGCTGTATAGAATCACCAAACAGAATGGATACGAAAATGCGTCATGGTACTGAAATGGTTAACTATATCTCCTGACCAAACCTAACCCACACGATCACCAATAGCGTTTCTCCCTTTCTCTCTATATATATTTACCTAACGCTACCTTCTATTTAAGCTAACCAAGACGATCACCAAGCTCTTCTCCTCCAATCCCTTCTCAAAAACCCTACCTCTATGTTCCATCTACACTGAACTTTTTGAAACGCCGTAATTGTGTATTCTGGGTTTGAAAGGGAGTGAGAGGGAGCGATGTCAAAGGCGGGATGGATAGATGCAAAAGAAAACGAGTAAATCACACAAGAAGATGAATAGGGAAAAGTTCAAATGATTTATTACTCCCGTGTTGATTGAGTTGAGTTTGTCGGGAAGAAGAAAAGTGCCACCACTGTCTTATCTCTCTCTCTCTCTCTCTCTCTCTCTCTCTCTCTCTCTCTCTCTCTCTCTCTCATCATCTTCGCTAGTCATCGTAAAGTAATCCAACCTTGAGCCCAGAATACCCGCCTTGATATGTTCTCAAGGTCTCACAAGGGAGGGAAAAAAGAGATGAGAGAGAAGGATCTTAAGCAGCGATACAAACACGGCTTCTATTTTTACCTTTAAGTGAAAGAAATGGCGCTTGATTAACCACCACGCTCTCAAAAACAGGGCGGTGGTTTTGAGCTTACATCATATATTTTTGTACATTGTGGATTTCTATTTTCCTCTCCATGATTGGCAAATGGTTCACGGATAACGCTGGCCAACGAAGTACAAAGCATCACTAATCCGTAAATGTTTTTTTTTTTTTTCATGGCGTTGTACACCCTGCGGCTCTCGGATTAAAATAAAAAGGTAAAATGAACAAATTAAATAGTCAACATCAGAGGTTTAAAAGAAAAATCATATTATATATTTTGTATAATATTAATATGAGTCATGTTTATTTTTCAGCATCATGCCTTAAATTTTCACTAACATCTTGGAGTCCTTTTTTATTGTTGTTGTTGTTCTTGTTCTTATTCTTGTTCACCTTTCTTGTTCTTATCATTTTTGTTCTCCTTCTCCTCTTTTTCTCTTCATATTTCCCTCTCCTTTCTTCCTTCTTCTCCTCTTCTTCTTCTTCCTCCTCCTCCTCCTCCTCCTCCTCCTCCTCCTCCTCCTCCTCCTCCTCTTCCTCCTCCTTTTCCTCCTCTTTCTCACCTTCCTTTGTCAATCCTCAAACACATCCACAAAC
>NC_059302.1:7930924-7933424 GCF_017591435.1 Portunus trituberculatus | reverse complement strand
TTTTTAGATTCTCTTGTGATGAAAGTAGATTGGCACTCTGATCTTAGGAAAACAAGAACAGGCGTTTGAATTACAAAAATCCTTAGCCAACATATCTGAACGAAAGCAAAACAGAAACCACAAGAGATTAGGTAATATTTTCCTTTTAGCATTCTTTCTCCTGCTTTGCGCGGCTTTCATCCTCCTCCATTCACGGGGCGAGGAACTTTCCGGGTGGAGTTTGCCTCAGAGCCCAAAGAGCAAGGTGGATTTTCTTTTCCTCTCTTCGCCCCTTTTTATATCTGTGTGTGGCAGAACGGGCGGCTGGAATCCCCCGAGTTAGCTGTACCGTGCTTCATCCCGCCCCGGCCTTTCCCTGCTCTGCCCAGCCTCCAGTTAAAACACGAGCTAGCCGCAACATTTCTCCACCTACCACTCCCATCCACTCAGCAACATGAGTTTCCATTCTACCTGGCAAAAAAAGGATTAGAAAATTAAAAAAGAATCTACACTTTTTTTTATTCATTATGAAGGTAGTGTCGCATAATTCGTGAGGTGTTACTTACTCCGCCTCAGTCTGTGTAGTATACATGTTCAGTGACGGTAATAATTTGATGTTTAAAGTGGTTTCCCTACAGCGACGCAAGCTGAACCGAGGTGCGAGAAACTGTGCCTGATTTTTCCTCAACGTGACACAATCGGCCTTCAAATACGTGCTGTTTAAGTTAGCAATTCAACGACTTTTGATTTGCACTGTTCGAAGCATCTCTCTCTCTCTCTCTCTCTCTCTCTCTCTCTCTCTCTCTCTCTCTCTCTCTCTCTCTCTCTCTCATAAGTACCTATTCACCACCCCCCCTCACCCTTTCACTTAGTTACATTCTGTCCATCTTAGACGTTCTCCTTCCTGTCATTGTTTCCTTTCTGAACCTTCATCCTTCCCTCCCTCTACCACCACCACCACCCACGACTCCCTCCCTTCCTTGCACCGTCTTCCTGGTACCTCCCTTTAACCAATCACCGTGAAGCCCGCGGGGTGTTGTGCCAAACTCGAGTGAACACAGGGAGATTCTGACGTTATGGAGGCCGAAGACGATTAGCTCCCCCTACCGCTGTCGCATCCAAGTTGGTTATAGCTTGAAGAGGGTGATTTATGAGACCAGCAGTAGGGGCTTGGCGAGCGTGTGTGATGGGTTCTGGTGGCTGGGTATTGTGGCGTGTGGGCGGTGATGCATGGTGTGAGAGAGAGAGAGAGAGAGAGAGAGAGAGAGAGAGAGAGAGAGAGAGAGGGAGAGGGGGAAAGGAAATGGCAGTATGGCTTGTTGTGTTGGGTTATGTATGGCGGGAGATAGTGGTGTGGTGGAAATGGTGATAGCGGGTGAGGGAGAGGAAGACTGCAGGCAGGAGGGGAAAGAGGAGCAAGGTCTGGTCTGGTGTATAGTGTGGAGTGGTGTGTTGCTGCACGTGTGAGGGGAGCAGTAGTAGTAAGTGGCGGGGACGGTGCGGGTTATACAATATACATGGCCAAGCTGAGTGAACCTGACATCATAAGAGACGTGATGACAAATGGGGTGAAATAAGAAAGCCTTACTTGGTCAAAAAGAGGGAGGGTCCTTCAGGAAAATGTGTAAGAAAGTGAGATGTACGCTACACACTTCTTTCATACAGTTTTTTACTTATTTTTATGCACTCTACGTAAGATGGGTTTTAGCGAAAAGCTTAGAATAATAAATAAAAGTGAACTGATGATACCATCCCATAAAGGGAACACTCCGAAAGCAAGTAAAAAAAAAAACACGTCCAGAAGTGTATTGTACGAGTAGCTATTTTTTTTTTTTTTTTTTTTTGTTATGCTATAGTTAAAGTACAGAATTTCACTTTTGAAGCACATTCAAAATCTAAAAGAAATGAAGCAACAAAAAATGAATAGCCCTAAAGACATACAAGTATATCCACCTATTTTCTATACCGATAAATTTAGGATCCAGTGCTCTACTTTCACGCACATGTAAAAGCAGCAGAAAATGAGTGTAAGAGATAATGAAAAATGAGTTTACTGGCATGTGAAAGTAGTCTATGTTTTCATATACGAAAATGGATAGTTCGGTGGGTGTGGATGCATGTGTACGAGTGTGTGGATGGGTATGGATGGATGAGTAGATGCATAGATGCTTACTACTGCTGTGTAAATGTATGTATGAGTGCGTATATGTATGTGCAGGCAATGGGCAACAAGAAGGGACAGTGGGATGAAGAGTGGCATGAGGAGTGTTTTTCTGCAACTTTTCAAGGGGAAGGCTGAGAGGTGTGGACATTTGACTGTGTACTCTTGAACTTCAGGGTAAAAGGACAGGCTATTGGAGAGCACCTATTGTGTTTGGCTGTGTACCGTAACGGGGGATGCGTGTTTGACTAAAGGGGACGCTGAATGACGCTCGCCTGGACTTGCTGGAAATGGTGTGTAAAGTGTGGAGGTTTGGGGAAGGGAGAAGACCATGGGGAGAAGGAGTAGGGGGAAGGAAAG
>NC_059302.1:7915924-7928424 GCF_017591435.1 Portunus trituberculatus | reverse complement strand
TTTTTGTCTATTCTATTCTATTTTTTCTATTAGTTCATATTTACGTCACATTTCTTCTCCCTTACTGCTCATATTTTCTTATCCTTTTTTTCTCTTACCAGACGTCCTATATTTTTGACCCACTGGTGTATGTATTCAGAAACAAATTCACGGGCATAAAAAGGGGAGTCAGATGCTACATCGGAAGCTGAAAGGGAATCAAAGAGAGAGAAACTTTTTCTACTTTTTTTGGATCCTCTACCGAAGCTTGGGGTTCTCAGATAGCCCTAAAGAAGACCAAAACTACCCTCTCCCTACCTCATCGTAAGTTTGCTATATATATTCAGTGGATACACCCTATATACTTTTACTTCTCCTTCCTACCAGTATTGTGTTTCTCTGGCAAGTCCACGGGTGTGTTGAATGTCATGTACTGTATAATATGAGCAGAAATGTGCGTAGTATCTGTCACACGCTTTATGTAATGGAGAAAATATCGCTGTATTTCTTCAGGGACGTATAGAAAATTTTTTACAGTACAACTGGGAAAGGAGTATAAAGATAGAGTGGCTCCAAGGCGGCTAGAATGTCATTTATTGAATATCTGGTTAAAAAAGTGTGTATGGCAAGTGGTACACGGCCGGAATGTAGTTGTGTTTCTTGCGTGAAGGATCGAATGCATTTTATATTACCGTTCACAAAGAGCAAGGAAGGATATGTGGTTGCAGAGGAAATAGAATGTCATGTACTGAATGATATGGTCAAAAGTATGCACAACAAGCGATACACACACCAATGTTGTCTATCTTCCGTGACATGCTGGGAACCTACAGAGGCATTCACGGGATGCAATAAAGACGGCGCGTCAAGTCAAGCAGGTCTTGCCTCAAAGCGTGCAACGGAAAGAAAGAGCATTCATGATGTAATGGACGATCAAAACTAACATGATGGCTCTGTGTTCTCATAAATTGTAATAAAGAAACTAGCTCATGTAAAATCTAAACCCATAACAAAATATATAACATTCCAAAGTACATAGTTCTTTGTACAAACTGCTGGGGTCAATGTGGGTTTAAAATGAAAGTCAGTGATATTAAGGCAAAAATTGATTTTTTTTTTCTGATTATCAATCAGCTTTTTTTTATCAACTGCCTTACTAAAAAAAATACCACCAAAACTTTTTTCATATTTACATATGTATTTGTACGTGTGCTTGGGAAGGGATGGACTGTATAGTTTTTGGAAAGCAGGTAGTTGAATCTGATTGCATTTACCACTCCTAGTGAATAATACAATTTTTTGAGTGCACTTCATTCATAACGTATTATAGGTGTTCTTTGTCACGTCTCGCTAGATGATTCAATATTAAGATCCTCAATTAGCACATTGATATTGCCTTCTGACAATGAATAAAAGATTGCATTAAATATGTCATGTCGTTGCCACGAATAAGAGAAACTCGAGGAATCTATTCTTTTGATTTATTGCATCCAGAACATGTATCCCACTGATGGGACAAGGGCCAGGAAAGTCACGTTATGAATAATGTTATTGCTGCACATTTACGAGAGGACAAGAATTCATAGAGGCAACACGATGGTTATTTTAAAGTAGCGTGCGCTTTATCAACAGAAGTCAAGCCTTTGAGGCAACGTGTGATTTCATTCATGTCTGCTGGCTTCCGACTGTCTCGCCTCAACTCGCATTGGCCTTGATACACAGCTAAATACTAGATATATTAAGTTGCCATTAAAGCTAAAGCTTTAATGGCAACTTAACACTGTCAAAGATTCAGCCATGCTCTCACATAAAGATTAACCACCACACAAACAAACCTACCATAATATCTAATATTTTTTCACATTTCGTATTGTTTGATCTTCTACCACCAAGTCTTTAAAACCCTTAATTTCAAGTGCCGGAGGTCCAATGCTCGAGTGCCAGTATTTCATCATGCTCTCTTTCACCCGCTCAGGTTTGTATTTACTGAACCGTTCACAGCTGCACTGGAACCTCGCGCCAGGAATAGCGAGGCGCGGTACTACCCTTTCATCACCAATCTTGAGAATACTGTTACAAAACAAAACAAAACAAAACAAAAAAAATTACGTTATCAACGCACGTGTCTTGTCCTCAGTCTTACACTTCTTTTTATATCAATACTCACTTACTCATTTAGATATTATATGTGGCATGGGAGGAATAAATATCCGACAAGGAAATATTCATTTACCAATGTGAAATGTGAAAATTATTATATTGAAAATCGTCAGTAATGAATAAATGGGCTTATAATGAATGATAATTCATTGAATCGAAGCGTAATGAATGTATTATTTAAGGGCTTTAACAAATTATGTAAAAAAAAAAAAAAAAAAAAAAAAAATATATATATATATATATATATATATATATATATATATATATATATATATATATGTGTGTGTGTGTGTGTGTGTGTGTGTGTGTGTGTGTGTGTGTGTGTGTGTGTGTGTGTGTGTGTGTGTGTGTGTGTGTGTGTGTGTGTGTGTGTGTGTGTGTGTGTGTGTGTGTGTGTGTGTGTGTTTGACATGAGTCACACACTTTTCATTTCAAACTAGACCAAATGTCATGAATTGAAGATAATTAATAACATTAATAATGAAATACAAGTAAAGTATGAATAAATACCTGTTCAATAAAATTAAGTTCCTTAGTTAAGCATCTCTTTAGTTCTGCATTTTCTTTTTTAACATCTTCTACTCTAAAGACACTCAAGGCAGTTAAACCCCATGGAAATTAACATTCATCAAAAATATAGGCAGAGTGTGTGTGTGCAACACCTAAGCTTACCTTTGTGTTTGCTACTTCATACAGGTGAAAGCACTACATAAAAAGAAAAGTAGTTTTTTTTTTTTTTCTAATCTTACACCAGTCTCACAATACTTTTGTTTACCTCATCTGATAAAACTACTGATCACTAGCAATTGGAACACCCACTATAGCTGGCAAAAAATAATCAATAACTTGATAGAATTTTTTATATATTTATCCATTTTTGGCGGGTGAAAGAAGCCCCATGTAGATAGTTTATAAGGCAATACTGTGAATTTCCCTCTAAACGTGACACCTTTCCCTCCTCGGAGTCGTTCTTTCCCATTCTCCTAACATGAACAATGAGATACTGGTACACACCTCACAAAACAAATAACAGGGATTTAAGTTTATTTTTATATCACTTTGCAGCATAGTACAGTACCTCTGTTCCTCCTTTGGTAAATGATGGAGTGATAGGTGTGGATGTGTGCCTTTGTTTGAGTGGCACAGGATACACGTCGGCCCTCGTGAAATCTTCATTTCTTATAATTGCTGCAATATGTTGTTAAGGACTTGAAAGGGATGTTGTTGTTGTTGTTGTCAGGGCCGCGAAGATCTTTAAATCCTTATGAGCCCTGGAGTAGTCCTGTGTGGATATCACAGGCGCGATAGCTGGCCGGTCTTCCTCAAGAAGGCACAGGTAAGGCGAAGGACAGCAGATTGCCGGGAGGGATGGACACCTGAGGCCGCCAGGAGGGTAAGCAGGTCGAGTGTTGTGATGCCCAGGGCAGAGAGCCAAGAACGTAATGCAGTGCAGTGGAGGTGGAAGCGTGGGCAGTAGAGCAGGAAATGCTCAGTGGT
Organism: Portunus trituberculatus; assembly: GCF_017591435.1. NCBI lineage: Eukaryota > Metazoa > Arthropoda > Malacostraca > Decapoda > Portunidae > Portunus > Portunus trituberculatus. The sequence continues at coordinate 7,924,788 of NC_059302.1, read as the reverse complement.
CTCAGGGATAGTCCTACACCAAGGGCAGATGGGATCAGGAGACAGACGTAGGCAGTACAAGTGTGCGGCGAGTGTTGTGTGTCCCACGCGGATGCGGACGATGGCGACCACTTGAAAGGGATGGCAGCAGGGAGAGCTGATATTTAAGTGATCAGTAATTCAAATATTTACTGAAAATTTAAAACATTATATTACATTTTCGATTTGAAAACATATGTTTACATTTATCAGTCTCGTATATTACCACATATGTCATGTAGGAAGAGAAAATTAAATATTTCAGGGATCTCAAGTCAAAAGTAAGCGACGACGAGTCCCTCTAGGAGGGTAACAAAACACTACTATACTTGCCATCTACCACAATCTAAATTAATGACGCAGTATTTTCAAGCTTTCCTCTCATAGTTATCTATACTCGTTGGTCAGACCGCTGAGAGATACTGTGTCAGAAGGGAGGTCCGCGTCACAGAGCGCACTCTCCACCTTGCTTCACCCTCACCATCAACACCTCACTGTAAGTATTCTTTTTCATATCGAAGGGTACATTGCAACATCATTCTAGACTGACTTGGGATTATGTACGAGTGTTGCATGTGGCAATGTATACAAAGTGCATGCATAAAGGTGCTCTCTTTTAATGTCTACGAAGTCTCTCGGTACGTGTGTAGTTACAACTCAGATTGATTACTACTACTACTACTTCGTTGCGTACATGGATAGATCTTCATTATTTTTATAATCGTGTGTTATCTGATTTCACCGCATAATTGTTCCACCATAATTTAGTGATGGTTAAATGATCGAATTGAAAGGGAAACTTCGACTGGAGTGTTTGAAACTATAGCAGCTATAATTGGTCGTTAATACTGTAATGATCATTCATTTGTGGATTTGCTGACCTGCACCAATCATCATTACCTTTGTGCAGATATTGGAAACTGTAGACACGAGCTGGGGAAGGCAAATGTCGTGAGGCTGCCTTGAATATATTTTTAACTAGTTAGAAGCAAGTACCAATGCAATAAATGAGTAAGTAAATAACATAGCATTATAAGCACTCGTTGTTTTCCAAAAACAAAATAAAAAAATAGATAAATTATTATATAAAAAACTTAATATTAAGTCGCTACATTCCCAAATAAGCTAGAATAAAGAAATGAATAGATAAGATAACATCATAAACATCTATTACTTTCCCCTATAAATACATATATAAATAAATGAAAAACAAAGCAAATAAAACAGCATAACCACTCGTTAACTTTCCCATTCCGTCACTATTTCCCGCTTTACACTAACTCTCACTCGCCTCACTTCCCATCACGTGCATAAGACCGGCCATAGTTATGTCCGGTAATGTATTGTTTAGTGCACATGTCCTGCGGGAAACAAAGAACACAAAGAAGATGACTTAGTGTGCCGTCCCTCACGCTACAAACTTGGCGAGTCGAGTCGTAAAGTTATGCCCGTGAAATAGCAGCGGGACGGCTCGCAGGGAACCGCCTTTTTTTTTTAGGGGGGGAGACCAGAGATTGGGTGGTGGTGGAGGGAGAGTATTGGTTGGAGCACGCGTCTTTTTTGTCTGTACTTCTGCAGCCCTGACTCTATTTTGTCTGATGCAGTGTGTTTCGTGCTTCGTTTTGTTTCTGGCCTACGTACGAGAAGTTTGTTCTGTGTGTGTGTGTGTGTGTGTGTGTGTGTGTGTGTGTGTGTGTGTACACATCAGCGAGTGCTCATACAGTTCCATTTCATTACAATTGCTCCACTCCCTGGCCTTGCTTCATTAATGTACCCCTAATGCACATAAATTCCATTAGAGATGTTGACAACTATGTACTTGTAAACGTACTCTGTGACTCCCTTTGGCACCCAACACTGAAATGTGGTAGGGGTCTCCCCAGTTCATTCCCATTTCTGTTGAATTAATACAAAGTCAACTATTCCCTGTGGCCTTGACACTTCCAACCCCGTGGCGCTACCCGGGTGCAGCAGAGTCGAACCCAGAACGGCATCAAATCGAGCCTCGTGTAATCACTTCGCCAACAACTGACTGAACAATCTTCTAAACAGTCCTTGATTAACTGTCTGAGACTTCCGCCGTTCGAGCTGTGTGTGTGTGTGTGTGTGTGTGTGAGAGAGAGTTTCCAAGTTTCCAAGCTCAGAAGTTCCCTTCCTTCCGGTACAAACGCCCCAGGACCTTAAAAGGACCAATAAACCACCGCCGCTGGGCCCGATATTTATCAGAAGCTTCCCCAAAAACACTGCTAACGCCCCCAATCTGTCGCCTGCCAAGACCCTGCTCGCTTAGGCCCTAGCAGGTAAAAATTCCTGATTACCTGAGCACCGCGACAGGTGTGGGAGACATATGTTCCTCCCTCCCTATTGATATGCATCATCAAAGGGGAGGAAGTGAAAGAGACGAAATAGGAAGAGGAAGAGGAAGAGGAGATTGAGGTGAGAAGTAGAGGTGGACAACGAGTTAGTGGAGATGGAGGAAGACTTGGAGGAAATACAGAGACATGACAAAGTGAAAAGAGCGATTACGGAGGAGTAAAGTACAGAGAGAGAGAGAGAGAGAGAGAGAGAGAGAGAGAGAGAGAGAGAGAGAGAGAGAGAGAGAGAGAGGCACTAGAAAAGATTAAATAGATTTTTCTCCGTCATTTTAAATCCTTCTTTCATAACTTTTGGGTTTTCATCAACTTTATGGTACCTTAAATTTTTCCTTTCATCCTTTTCACTCAACCTTTGCTTCTTCGCCTGTTCAAGATTTATCCCTACTCTCATTCCATTCACGCAATTATATCTTCACTTATTCCAATGTTTTGTTTTTCTTTTATTCGCCTGTTCATCTTTTATTTCTTACCGCTTGAATTTTTCTCTTACCTTCGTTCCGTTTTAATTAATTTGCAGAGTCAGGAAAATCACGTAAATTCGCATTAATGAGGCTGCTAATTAGGTTGAGATTTTACTTTTAGGCTCTTTAACGAACACACTTACAGGAAGGTTTACTGGACTTGTTGGTCTCCTCTCTCTCTCTCCTCTCTCTTTCCCTTCCAATAACAGCCACTCCTCCCATCTGTCCAGCGGCCTTCATCCCTCTTCTTATCTATCAGTTCCCTTGTTTCTCGCTTTTCCTCCAATTCTCCTGTTCATGTTTTTTTTTTCGTTTTCATCCAATTTCTGTCCCTCTCATTTATCCAAATAGTTTCATTCCTTCCATTATTATTCCTTGCCTTCTCTGTTTCATCTTTTTTTACTGATACATTCGCATTTTTTTTTTCGTTGTCTTTGAGGAGAACAGTCATGATAATGAGTAATATGAATTGGTGAAAGATATTATGCAGGATATGATGTTGGACTTCAGCTTTTATCCACTCTCCTATCTTCTTTTCCTCTTTCGAAAAATTGTTTAGGTATGTCATCATTGTTATCTGAAGCATCATAATTCCACTATCGTTAGAATATACAATTTTTTTTTTCTAAGGTATGTATATATGAGTGAACGCAACCACGATGGCAACACATTTTTCTTTCAGCATCGCGAGAGTTAATTAACTAGAAATCAAGTGACATCCACTCATAACACCAGCATGGATAAGGAAATGCCGGTAATATGTGCGTATTTATATCAATCATTACAGCAACAAAAGAATAAGTGGACACAAAAAATATAACTTCGATTAATTCATCAAATGCAATTCTTCTTTTTTTTATTATTCATTATTTATGTAGTTCACTGCATTATGTATTTTAACTCATTTTTCTTTTTAACAGGCAGTTCATTTTGTCTGGATATTCCGGGAGTAAAAAGTTAGTAATATCATTAGCATTATTGTGAGCGCCATGCTGCTTAATGAGCCTAGCTGATCTGTCATTAAGCGAGTCATTTGCCTCCCAATGACTCCTCTAATTGGCTTGGTGATTGAGTCATGATTGTGTTCTTCCAATCATACGTTGTGCTCTCTCTCTCTCTCTCTCTCTCTCTCTCTCTCTCTCTCTCTCTCTCTCTCTCTCTCTCTCTCTCTCTCTCTCTCTCTCTCTCTCTCTCTCCTCTAACTTAAGATCCTTTCACAGGTCTGGAAAAGAGACCCTCCCTCACCTGCTCTAATGGCACGGAAATCCGAGCGGTAGCAGCAGCACGCCCGGGGGGATGCCGCCAAGACGCCAGCCAGGACGACCGCCGTGGGGAGATGAAGAGGCAGCGGAGGGTGAGTGTAAGTGGAAGAATGTTCATGTAATAAAAGGAAAGATGGGTTTTTTTCTCTCTCTCTCTCTCTCTCTCTCTCTCTCTCTCTCTCTCTCTCTCTCGTATTCCGTATATTTTTAAGACCAACGTGGCTGTAGAAAATCGAGGCTGCTTTTCATTATTACTCTCTCTCTCTCTCTCTCTCTCTCTCTCTCTCTCTCTCTCTCTCTCTCTCTCTCTCTCTCTCTCTTTGCTCCTTATCCCTCCGTCTCCGTCTCTCCTTAAAGGCAAGAAAATTAATGTGGCGGTAGGAGATCGAGGCGAGGCTCGTCTACATTCTGTCTGCGTTAAGGGGGAACTGTGTCAAATCGACCTCCTTCCATCTGCTTACGTAAAAGTTTTCTTAGACAACGTGAACTATGAGTAAGAATAATGAGTGACGCGTAATGACATCTCGATAGAAGTACGAGGAGTCTTGGGGTGAAGGAAAGGAAAGGGAAGGGAAGGGAAGGGTGAGAGAGGAACGGAGGTTGGAAAAAGGATGAATTCACTGGCTCAGAAAAGGAGTCTTGATTATCTTTGAAGTGCGTCTCGAGAGCTTTTGAGGGCTTAACTAAGGAGAGAGAGAGAGAGAGAGAGAGAGAGAGAGAGAGAGAGAGAGAGAGAGAGAGAGAGAGAATATATCATGTTTCTTTTCCACTTCGAGAAAAAAAAAGAAAGCCAAACAAAGTAAAACCTGCTACATTTTTTTTTCGGAATATAAGCTCAAACAAGGTAGGTCAAAAGAGAGAGAGAGAGAGAGAGAGAGAGAGAGAGAGAGAGAGAGAGAGAGAGAGAGAGAGAGAGAGAGAGAGAGAGAGAGAGATAGAGTGGGTTGTTCTCGTTCATATAGATAGACAGAGACAAACACACACACACACACACACACACACACACACACACACACACACACACACACACACACACAGAAAGGAGTCCATTTCAGCTTGGAGAGGGCGAGGCAATAGGGATGATGGATGTTGGAGTGTGATGGAAGGGAAAGAGATGAGCCGCGGGGCAAGATGGGGAGATAGGTTAAATATTTTTCTTTTCTCCTTCTCGTTCTCGTACTCCCGGCATTAAAGTGTAAAGAAAAATTGGAGTGTATTAACGAAAGCACTGATTCCTTATTCATGTGTCATTGAGTTTTTGGTCTCTGTTTTTCTTTTTGCTGCTGCTGTTGTTGGTGGTGGTGATGGTGGTGATGGTGTTTCTTTAATTATTTTCTTCTCACTCCTCCTCTTCCTCCTCTTCTACTTCCTCCTCCACCTCTTCTACTTCCTCCTCCACCTCTTCTTCTCCTCCTCCTCCTCTCTCTCCTCCTCCTCCTCTTCCTCCTGCTCCACCTCCTCCTCCTCCTCCTCCTCCTCCTCCTCCTCTTTCTCCTCCTCCTCCACCTCCACCACCTCTTTTTCCTCCTCCTCCTCCTCCTCCTCCTCCTTCTCCACCTCCTCCTCCTCCTCCTCCTCCTCCTCCTCCTCCTCTCCTCCTCCTCCTCCTCCTCCACCTCTTCTCCTCCTCCTCCTCCTCCACCACCTCTTTCTCCTCCTCCTCCTCCTCCTCCACCACCTCTTTCTCCTCCTCCTCCTCCTCCTCCACCACCTCTTTCTCCTCCTCCTCCTCCTCCTCCACCACCCTTTCTCCTCCTCCTCCTCCTCCTCCTCCTCCTCTTCCTCCTCCTCCTCCTCCTCCTCCTCCTCCTCCTCCTCCTCCTCCTCCACCACCTCTTTCTCCTCCTCCTCCTCCTCCACCTCTTTCTCCTCCTCCTCCTGCTCCACCTCCTCCTCCTCCTCCTCCTCCTCCTCCTCCTCCTCCTCCTCCTCCTCCTCCTCCTCCTCCACCTCTTTCTCCACCTCTTTCTCCTCCTCCTCCTCCTCCTCCTCCTCCTCCTCCTCTTCTCCTCCACCTCCACATTCTTCTCCTTTCCTCCTCCTCCTCCCTGGATACTCGTATATCCTTCATATGACAAACTTTGTTGAGATTGACAACTTTTGAGAGCCTTTATATTTACCTTTAAGTTTACGTTTTAAAGTTGTTAAACATCTCGTCCGACTTTAGTCAACCTTCATTAAGAGCAAATAGGAAAGAAAGAGATGTAGTCACAAGCAGTTTTGTATTTCCCTTCCTTAATTGCGACTTTACTTTTTGAAGGTGACATGTCATTCTGGATATTGAGTTGTCTGTTCTGTTTTTTTTATTTACATTTGTTTTTGTTTTTTTATTTATTTTATCTTTTTATCGTTGTATAATATTTTCACACTAATATCTCCTCCGTTTTTTCTCCACGTTTAATGCTTGCAATAATTTCTTTTGCCTCCGTTTTTTTTTTTTCTTCCGAATAGTTTTGCTTTTCTCATTGTTGCTGTTCCTTCTTGCTTACACTCGTTTCATTTCTTCTTGTTCTTTCTCTTGCTGAGATTTTTGTGTAGTTCTTAATTTCCTCTGTTTATTTTCATAATCCACTGCTTCTAATTCTGTCTTTCGTAAATATAACCCATGTCTTCTCTTCTTGTATACATTTAAAAAGTACACCTTACAACTGCATTTCCTTGTAATTTTTTGCCCGTCTTCTTTTAGTTTTCTTTCCCTTATGACGCAAGTTTTGAGATAAAAATATTCTGCAACTTTGGGCATTCATTAGTCATTTTTCCCTCAAGAATTTGCAAGAAAATCCGGCCAACTCCATTAGCCTCAGAATAATTCCTTCGAGAACAGAATGGATTAAAAAAAATGCATCTTGATTCCACCCAACTTTTTTTTTCCTTTTCTCTCCCTCCCTCTTTCTCTTTCTTTCCCTCCCACTCTTTTTCTAGCCTTTCTTTTCTGATTACCGGGTAGTTCCTATTCTGTTTAGTCGACTGCTTGCTGATTACGCCATGTCTGAGATAACTTTGGACTGTTGCGCGTTTGTTTGCTTCCTCGTTGCAGTGTGGTTTACGAGATCGCTGGTTTTTCCCCCCGACATGAGTTGCTTTAAGTTCACCTCCAAGGCGGAGGTCGAGGATTGCGTTGCTTCCAGTGAGTGAAGGAAATTTTTGTACTACATTATTGTGTGTGTGTGTGTGTGTGTGTGTGTGTGTGTGTGTGTGTGTGTGTGTGTGTGTGTGTGTCGCGCGTACGTACGTACGTACATACTCGAGGCTGGCTAAGGTCTGGAAATTTTTATCTAATTTTCTTGAGGCTACATACTTACAGCACCAAAATATAAGTAAATAAAATTGGATAGAAAAAGTGGTTCTATGCTGGTCATGATATGTACATTTTCTGTCCTTGTATTGGCGTGTGTGTATATGAGGAAGTTTATAACTAAGCAAGAAATGTACGCATGTTTCTTGATTCTTAAAGTAGACGAAGAAACATCAAAAACTGTATTCCTGTCTCTGTGTGTTTATGTTCAGGTATGTAACCGTGAAAATTTTTCCCTTCTACAAGGTTATAAAATATTCCTGTCCTCTGGTGAGCTATTTTTATTTTGGGGAGGAGGGGAAGGAGGTGGTGAGTGTAACGAAAATAATATAAGTTAGTTCTTAAAAAAAATAAATAGAAAACCCCAAAAAGCGTTCGTAATAAAAATGTGAATATAAAGGATATATATATAAAATTCAATATTAGCTTTTTAAATCAAGAAAAAAAAAAGGTTTAAGCTAAACGAGTGATGAAAAATAAAATGAATAAGTAATGAAACTGTAATCTCGTCTAGAAATTAAATATAAAAATGAATAAATGAATTCAAAAAGATAAAAAGAAAGTAATTTCATAATTGTTACTATGTACTTCCTTATAACCAACGAACAAGAAAAATCATGACCACTTTACGTCATTATCATAATCACCATCACATCACCACCACATCACTACCACCACCACTGGCACTCAAGATCAGTATAGATAATCAGAAATAACTACCACGACCACCACCACCATCACCCATCACCACCACCACCACCATCATCATTATCATTAACCCTCACGATCAGTATAGATAAGTTTTACTGTCACCATTACCATCATTCACGTTCACTATAAAGATAATGAACAACAACCATCACCACCACGAATATAATCATCACTGCCACCACCTTTCTTATAATACTCATGATCAGTGTAGATAATCACCACCACCACCACCACCACCACCGCATCCTCCGCCTAACACTTGGCCAGCAGTCAGCCGCCGCTAGCTAATCAACACGCCCAAGGCCCCGTGCCCTCCACAGCTCAGCGCCGGTCAATATCCTGTGTCGTTATAATAATGTCCAGCCACCCCCTCCCCACTCCCTAACTGAGCCCTTGCCCTCTATTAACATAATTACGGGAGCCGATAAAAATTGGCGTCATTAGGGTCGACCTCGCATTAATGAAGGCTTGTTTATCCAGCGCCGAACATGCGTCCCGACAAACATCAAAATACGTAATTGTAGTTACTGAGCGCTTATCCTAATTTGTATGGGGGAGTATGAGCGTAGTGTGTGTGTGTGTGTGTGTGTGTGTGTGTGTGTGTGTGTGTGTGTCTGTCTGTCTGTCTGTGTGTGTGTGTGTGTGTGTGTCTGTGTGTGTGTGTGTGTGTGTGTGTGTCTGTGTGTGTGTCTGTGTGTCTGTCTGTGTGTGTGTCTGTCTGTCTGTCTGTCTGTCTGTGTGT